>NC_056750.1:450785500-450790500 GCF_019279795.1 Protopterus annectens
CGTCTGCTATAGAGTTAAACAGGCATCTGTGGGAAGCCTATACTCTGTATGAAATGTCACATCACCTGGAAGTAGGGAGGTAAGCGATTAAAACATTCAGGAGGGTCTTCCAAACTGGAGGAATGGGAACAGACCTGCTAAACCCAGAGAGTTGCGCATCTGGAGAGGAAAGGTCTCATGTTAGGTCCCCTGGTGGAAAGTCCAAGGTCAAGATTACCTTACTGTGTCGTATGCTAATGGGGAAGATATTTTGGATACACAGTTAAACTCCTTTCCACCTTCAGAATCAGCAGAGAAAGTAGGTCTCCCTTTTCCTAAAACAGGGCCAGACTTCAGAGATGGATGGCTTATTTGGATTAGGCTGAAGACTTGGTAGAAACTGAAAAAATTTCACAAACCAGCAAGCCAGAAACAGGAAGGAAGGAAGCAAGGGTAGGCTGGAATTAGAAGACCTGTAAGCAGCAATTTTTACTTAGTAAATGCCAGAGCCGGGATGTGTGTGTGTGTGTGTTTTGTGTGCGTGTGTCTGTCAAGTGCATGTTGTGTGGGGCAACTGCCCTAAGCACTGACTAATACAACTATGCAGGCATCCTCCTCTACAAGCAAAGGCAAAGGCAAGCTGATCTTTGCATGCAAAGCCACCCAATGTCAGTCCTATACAGAATACACTGTCCTCTCTAGTGAACTCTAGAGTTTGGTAACATGTATGTTTTGCAAGAAGTGTGCTAGCCTCCTGAAGGGCATCAACCAGAGACCTCTGCCAAACTCAACAAAATCTGAGTTGGGCTGTTCAAGGACCTCCAAATTAACATCCTTGGACCTAGAAACTCAGCAGTCAGACTCCATGGCATCCATGTGCTTTTTCCTTGGACAAGTGAAACCTGGATATTTATATGACAAAGTTCAGGTACAAGGGCACAATTGCTTCTCTTAATGAAGACCTGAATGTCTCATCTTACAAAGTTTTGAGCCTAAATTCCTGGCAAATCTCACAAATTGTGCTACAAAGCCCGAGCATTACAACATTTATGTCTTCTCTTAAAAGGATATTTATCACAGGCACTTACCTTTCCTTAGAACGCCCTTATCACAGAAGGAAATCCAACAGCTATCTGCACCCAAACAAAAAAAAAGTAGCAGACATCAGACACCTAGGAAAACTAGGTCAGACACCAAGTGGTGGTGAGTGGTGGTGTTGAAGCAGATCTGATACCAGAGTGAAAAGTAGCAGACCCCAGACACCCACAGGAAAAAAAAAAGTAGCGGATGTCGGCCACCCAGGAAAAAAGTAGCACACAGACACAAAGAAAGTTCACTAATGTGGTTATTTATCCAACTGATGACAGACTTGGTCAAGGCTTACCAGAACTGTTCAAATGTCTTCTATAATACACAATGAATGTGGCAAGAATGAAAATGGAAGACACCTGACCACTCGTAACCTTTACACCAGGTATGTGGAAACATCTGTGGCAAAGGTGATGTTGTCCAGCATAACCGAAAGAAATGCCAGGGTCTGAAAATCTAGTCAGATGTGGACCTTAGCCTGTGGCAGAATTTACCTAGTAATGACTGCATAAGTGAACTAAAAAATGGTCACATTTATCACTGACTCCTAAAAACAATCAGAACAATATACAGATTACCTAAACCTGATGAATGAGGGAGGGAAAGTGCTGCAGTGGCCTCTTGTTGAAAGTACTATTATACAGGAACTTAGTTTAACTGTAGATGTTTTAGTATAATCACTGCTGGAACAGTGTTAACATTTGGAACTTTTCACTGGTGGTCTGATGTCTGGCCTGATCTCCATAGCTTTTTACCAGTCTTCCAATAAGCCAAAAGTCAACAAACCTGTAGTATAGTAACAGACATTTGCAAAGCCACCTTCAGCTCTTTAACCCATAACCAAAAGGGGTCTGGCAGACTGTAGCGTTATGCACCCAGGTGAAAAAACAGCCCCATAGATGACAGTCCAAACACATGAATTTCTATAGCTCCTTCTCCAAGCACTACTTAGAGCTGAAGAGGGAGGACCTTGTAATGTTAAGAGGAACGGAAAAGTAAAAGATTGACAGCGTAACCACCCCAACCAAAGGATGGCAAATAGGTAGAAAATGAGAGGAGGAGGGAGGCATATTGCATACTGCAAGAGTGAATTTGCACATTTATAATTATATCACGTTGCTACACTGCTGCATAGAAGGTATAAGCTACTAAAGCCCTTGCAATATGGACACAGCAAACTCTGGCGAGCTGTAAAGTAAATGTCCAAGTTTAATGTTCAGAAAATGTATGAACAATTGACTACACTGCTACTACCAAAATGCCCTAGGTGCTGACCCCACTTAGAAAAGCTGTGGTAGCTGCTGTTGCTCACCTACAGTGGGCACTTGACATGGTACAAATTTCACCAAGGAAAGAATAAAAGGAAATATAGTGGGCTAACAATTCTAGCACCACTGCTTTGAGACAGGCCTTCCCCTTCCTCCTTTCACTAAGGTTATAGCTACCGGATTGTTTTTCCTTTCTTCCTTGGTCATTCAAAAGGAAAATCCCAGATGTCTATGCAAATCCAGGGTATGCAAGAGCCTTTTCCAGTAGTTCTGACAGGCAGGACACAACATACGGAGATGAACTGCCTGATTAAGAGAATTCTGTCAGCTTCAGGCATGAATGTGGGACTGTTGTGAAGAGTTACCCTATCCTTACGTAATGCAAGAACAGCTGCTTGTATACATGAGCCAGAAATTCTGATTTTTTATTTCTGGTTCGGTGAACGGTTATATACCAGAGAAGTCTGAGTGGGTAACAAATTACCAATTTCCTGTGGAGACCCAGGGATTAAAGCTCCACAGAGTTAAATAGTACAGATTTAATTAAAAAGTATATATATCACATTAGACAGTGGAAAACATAGGATACAATACAGCATGAGAAAGACACCAGTGATGCAATATAAAAAAAAATATATATATATATATATATAACACCAACACACAGACTGCGCGGTTTAAAAAGTGCACGGACCCATAAATACTTCCAAAAATCCTTCCAGCACTCAGAAAATAAAGTCAGAGCTTGGTATAAGAAGTTTATTCTTCCACGATCTACCCCAAACCGGTTTCGCCAATCAAGGCGTCATCAGTGAGTACATAGAAGCGTGAACCTCACGCTAATATAGGGCTGTTAACATACGCCCATTTAAAGTGAAAACACCCTTTGTGAAAATACAATTTAAACACATAAATCATTTTTTAAAAAAAATTACTTTTCTATCTTAAACTACTACTCATACTCAACCTAATACATAAATTACTACACCAATACTAAATCAATAATGGTGAACCATTATAACTGAACAAATGCATACATGTACTTACACTGGTGCAAATACATACACCCATGAAAAAATGGGAATACATCTCTCATCCCATCTTCATAAATTGATACATGTAACAAGACTAAATATGCATATACAAATACACACTCTCCATATGTAAAAAATGTATACATGTGCATATAACCATCATATACATATATACATATATTCACATAAATACATGCTCGTTCACACACCTACACATATACACGTACCTCATATTTTGGGTATCAACTGAACTCAATGCAATATTTGACTAATTTCCATTAAAAATCATAAACATGGTAATTGAGTTACCAGTGATCATTCAAACCTGGCTTATATAGGGCCCCTAAGTTAATAATCCATCTACGTTCCTTGTTGGTCAATATATCCTGTCTTAATGCCTCTCCATGTATCCCGGGATTCAACATATCAATACCCACAAATATAAAATGTGCTGTTGTATGTATCAAGGTGTGTTTAAATAATGCACTTCTAGTGCGTTTACATTTAATATCAATTATATGCAAAGCTATACGTTGTTTCAGACTACACGAAGTTTGGCCAATATAAAAGGCCCCACATTGGCACACTGCCATATATATAACCCAACTAGTAGTGCATTTAATATGGCATCTAATATCATACACTTTGTTAGTATTGACCGAAGTGAATGAACTTGTTTTTGATATCAATTAGCAGTACTTACAGTAACCACAATACGTACATCCATTCTTGGTCAAAGGATACCTGTGTTTGTAATTAACCTGTTTTTTAAAACTGGAAAAATGTTCTCCTAAGGTCTTACCCCTACGGTATCCAAACTCACATTTGTCACTAACTAGTGTAGAAAAAAATGGGTCTCCTTTTAATATATACCAATATTTGGCTATAACTTCCTTAATTCTAAAAGTATTGCTTGCATATGTAGTGATTAATCTCACCTTGTTAAGGCGTTCTGTTTTAGTTTTTGGGTTATATTTTAATAGTTGTGACCTCTCAAGTTGTTTTCCTAAATACAGAGCATCATCCACTACCTTCATAGGGTAACCTCTATACAAAAACCTTTCCTTAAGTCCTTGTGCTTGTTGATCATATTCTTCACTTTTAGAACAAATGCGTTTAACTCTTTGGAACTGGGCTGTGGGTATATTATTTATAACATGTCTAGGGTGGCAGCTGGTGGCATGCAATAAAGAATTTTTAGAAAAGGGTTTTCTGTATAAAGTGGTAACTATAGTTCCATCTATTACCTTTGTAACATGTAGATCCAGAAAATCCACTGTAAATGCATCCAATTTGCCACTAAACTTTATGCCATGTATGTTGTTATTCAAATAAATAACAAAATTTTCCCATTCTTGTTGGGTGCCATGCCAGACAACCCAACAATCGTCCAAATATCTACGCCACATAATAAGTTGTTCAGGAAAAGGAAAATCTAAATTGTAAATATATTGGATCTCAAGATAACCCATAAATAGGTCAGCATAAATGGGGGCAAATGTAGCCCCCATTGCTGTACCTTTACTTTGTAAGTACCATTTATTGTCAAAAATAAATGCATTGTGTTCAAGTACCAGTTTGACTAAATTAATTAGAAAGTCCATTTCAGTCTTTGAATAAGTCTTAGCCT
>NC_056750.1:450795500-450913000 GCF_019279795.1 Protopterus annectens
TCACATGTACCGGGATTTTGTTCCACAGCATAGGGAGTCTCTGGGTGATGAATCTGTCCCTCCAGCACGTTCTGTTTATAACCGTGTCAAGGTTTAAGTCTCCCGCCCTTGTGGTTCTGAGGGATCTAGATTTTTTGAGGTGAAGCATATTCATCAAATCTGGGTTTGACATGGCCTTATGTCAGGCACAGGTCACCTCTGAGCAAGCGGTATGAGACTGAATAGAGCTGGAGTTCTTTCAGTCGGGCAGCATAAGACATATTTTTGAGACCCTTTATCCTTTTGGTGAGGAACTTTTGGGGCTTTTCAAGCTGCAGCAGGTGTCTGGTCAGATACATTCCGAACGGGGCATTGTACTCAATCATAGGTCTAATGAGTGATGAGTACAGGGGGACGATGACCTCCCTTGATCTAGATGTGAATCCCTTCATGATCAGGTGGGTGATATAGGTTTTCCTAACTACTTTAGCAACATGAGTGTCGAACGAAAGGCTACTGTCAACCTGGGTCCCCAGATCTCTGATGACTTTTTCTGTGCTCAGTGGATTGCCACCTATATGGTAGCTAGTGGTAACCTTGTTTTTCCAGAAGGGTATGACTATGCATTTTTTAGCGTTTAATTTCAGGCCATGGCTCTGGCACCAGTTATCCGTACTTTGATGTAATTCCCACATTACCTAGATCCATAGTCTTTAAAATCTTTAAGTTCTGATGTATGTGTGATGTATCTAAAACTTGCACATTCTGAAAATCAGTATCTTTTAATTCTATAGTTTCTAAAGCTGATGGCCCAAGTAGTTCTTTTAACTCTGCTGTTTCATAACAGTATGGAGAAAATGCCATACACATCTTCAGCCCGACTCAGAGTCTTCAGTTAAGTTAGAGTAGGAATGGTTAACCCCCTCCCTATCTTTGTGTGCTGTAATGGTAAAATTACACTGCCTGTTGCCTATGTTTTTTTTTCCTTACGAACAGGTGCTTTAGTGTGCCATGTCGTCTGTCTCACATAGCAAATGAACCTTGTTCTATTGTTTATAGATTTAAAGTTTTAAACATTGTATTTAATCCATTTTTTATTGTGTAGCTGTCAAGCATGATGGCTATTTTCTGAAGACTAATTGAAATCGGCACTAAAGGGGTAACTTTATAACTGGTCTTGAAGTATAATTTCTATATACTGTATTAACTTTTGTCTGTAAATTCTCATCTGGATCTGCTAATAATACTACTTACCTTTTTTTAACTTTTATGTGCTGTAATAGATGTCTGCCTCCTGCATTTGTCTGAAATATTCTGTGAATATTTATGAGCTATAATAGTTTACTAAAACCTATGCTTTCTGCATTTCAGATCTATACCTTTATATTTTCTGTTAGTGTCCTTGTAATTTGACTAATGTACAGTAATTATGTAAAGTACACTGTTATCTGTAAATTAATAAATTTAGCCCGCCTTGTTATGCCTTGAGTATATTGAATAACTATTACTACCTCTTCTTTAGTTAACTTATCTTAACAAGGCTGTAATAATCAATTTACCCTTTAATTGAGTAATGTGAAGGATGATGTAGTAGGCCTGTTACAAATAATTTTTACACTTTACCCTTAAAACTAACTGAATAATGTGAAGTACCTGTGTATTAATCTTATATTCTGAAATTTGAAAATATCCTATACTGAACACACAGTGGAGTATGAATGTCATATTCTGAACCTTGACTGTAATTTGATACATGTTTATACTGGGCATCTAAAATGGCAGGAATACCTTTCCTGCCAGTGATACTTGAACACAGATAAAAAAAAATAAACTGAAATCTATTATATTCTGGAGACTAAACTATAAATTCTTTTTTGTCAGTATAGTCTGAACATAGATAAACTGAAAATAGTACTGTTATGTAACAGTCTGAAAACATATATACTTAACTCGTACATTTTAACTTTAAACAAACATTGAAAAAATAAACACTTTGTCTACTTATGCACCACAGCTCTTGCCAAATTTATTTCTGCATTGTCCCAGTCACTGATAAGGTATTGGAAGGCCTGCGTTAATGTCAATGTCCTTTTTATAGTTAGGCCTTTTAAACCTCTTTTTTTCATTTCTTGTGCAAGGCTGGGTCGCTAAAGATCTCAAATGCATTTAGTATCAGGAACTTAAAATAACATTTGCAGCTTTCACAATTATAAACTGATAGCATTGCTTGTTGCCTTGACTTTATTTGCATTTTTCTGCATGAAAAAACATTTGCTGCTAATAAACTCTTGCAAGTCTGTAAGCAAACTGATAATGTACTACAGTGTCACGGAAAAGCTGTAACGTTTTTAAATTAAACTGAAACCTCTCTGACATTAGTTTCGGTTGAGGTTATGACAGGAGAGACAATGTAGTAAGCTAACACTGCATTTTTGCACCTATATAAAATTAATTTCAACTGTTGAACTTTTTACATTTACACTCGTGACCCTCCGATTCTAACGTGCTGTTCTGTGAATTAAACTGTACCCACTGTCTTACCATAGCCATTTATTTAGCTGACGTCATTTAACTTTTCAGTACTGAATGCTGCAAGAATTTATCATTACTGTATAATTTTCTTGGATAAATAGCAAGAATTCTAACTGCATAAAATGTATTAAATTGATTTTCACCATGCTGCCTTATGGCATACAGTACTTCAATTCAGCTTGCTGTAATCTGAGCTGTTGTGCTTGGTCTACTGCTTTTTCTGTAAGAAATATATAGTCTTAAACTGATTAAACACATTTATTACTGATCTGATTCTGGAAGTTTACTTGTGTTTTGTATAAGTATGTGAAGTTTCTTTTTCGGGAAGTCTACTTGTATGTCCTTTATACAAGTACTTAAACTTTCTTTATGTAGTCTATACATTTATTACTAGAGTTGAGCTGATCTAATTCTGGAACTTTACTTGTCTGCCCTTTATATCATAAGAGTTGAACCTGTAGCTTTAATGACGCATATTCATGATATACTTTTTATGCATATGATCTGAACTCTCGACTATACTGTCACTTTTACAATGTAGCATTGACTTTAAATTTTACATTCAAACTTAGTAAAACATTATTTAATATTTGTGAATGCTTTTTCTTGTCTGCATTAAGATATCATTTATGCATTGCAACACTTTAATACTAAACAAAACAGTAACACAAAATTAATTTGCCAAATCTGTAACTGTAAACCTTTAATTCTGCAAATTAACTTGACTAATTTCTGGTATACCCTACACAACATAGGCATACAGTTACCCCTTTTTTCTAACTGGCCACACCCAGTGTATCTTTGAGCACTTCAGCTGTGACAGCTGAACTAGAATTTATTTTATCTTTAACCCATAAGTCTGCATGTTCCTGTTGTAACCAATTCTTCAAATTCTGTCCATTTGCATAAATATTGTTACTGAAGTCTAAAACATACAAGTCTAATGGCATGTCCATACCTAGTATGGAGCTGTTACACTTCAAACTGTTAGCTGCTATAATCTTTGACCCCTTAAATCCTGGCGAAACTGCATCTGTGCCCTTTAAAAAAGATCTGTTTGTAACTGAAGTTGATTTGTCTGTATTAATCAGTACATTATTCCATAATTTTTTTTGTAAACAATGAAATTTTATTTCTTGTAACTCTAAACAGTGACAGGGTAAATGCTCTGGTTTGGTTCTGGACTGCCACACCCTTTATATGTAAGCTGAAAATCTTTTTTCATTGAACTAATCTGTATATCCTATCAGAATGATCAAATTTTGCACTCTGATCCCCTCAGTACAATATTTGCACTGGCTTGTGCACTGATTGTGTTTATCATAATGCTGTTTAACTCCATGCTTTGGATTACATATGCTGTAGAATTTACACTGATTGAAAACTGTAAACTGCTTTACCCATTTTTTTAACTTAAGATTTACTGATGTCTTAGCTGTAGTTATATTACTTATGTTTACACGAGATGTATGCAAATGACTTTTACTGATTTACGTAAACTTTTATGAGCGGTTGACTAAAAAGTGCTTCTAAAGTCTTAAGAATGACTTACTGATGAATTGAAACTCTTCTGAGCTGTTGGCTATAAAGTGCATATGAAGTGTTACATAACTTTGAATCTCCTTGGCTGTGTGACATCACACTGGAAGCTTGAAAGTTTGTGGAGATGAAGTATGTACATTGCTGTTAACTGGATAATGTATTTTTATGTTCTGAAGGAACACTGCTGAAAGTTGTAGATTTTCTGAAATAGTGTTGGTCTATTGATGTTTTTGAGGCTTTTTCTGATGTAAATGCTGGTGCAACTTAGCTGCAGTTACTGTATGTAGAGGTAGTCTGCTCTAGATGTTTTTTTGTAGAAGTTTACATCTGTAATCGTGTTGTCTTACCAAAAGGTCTGCTCTGTAAAGAGAAACTGTAGTGCTGTCATCTGTGGCTTTGTGCTGTATGGAGTTCAGTCTTCCGTTATGGAAAAACACTGGTATAGCTGTTGAAAAGTCTTTTATGAAACTTCTACTGTAGTAAGCTTTCTGCTGCACTTGAAACTGTACTTGAAAGCGTTACTAACTACAGCTGTATCTGTCAGAGTTTGAAGAAATGTCAAATGAACACTGGTACCTGTAGTGTGACTGCTGATAAGGTTGATTTGAAGGAAACACTGTTTTTCTGTAGATCAATATAACACATTGGCACACATTGTATGAGTGAAGGCTTCATAGGTTCATAGGTGTGTACTAGGCTAATGGCCCTGGATTACGCTGGCATCATGCCACCCGACCTTGATTCCCAGTGCCTCTGTCGAGTAGAGCCACTGGAATGATCCCCGGGGTAAATTTTCTATTTCCCATCCACTCATCAAGATTTCTCTTGGAGGGCTAGTGAGGTGCTCTGTTTGACATGTATGGGAAGTCTGTTCCATAGCATGGGCAGTTTCTGGGTTATGAACCTGTCCCTCCAAATTCTGTTGATTGTGGTAATGAGGTTGAGGTCTGTGGAACGTGTGGTTCTGAGGGATTTTGATTTCTTAGATGTAGCATTTCTAACAGAGCTGGGTCAGACGTGGCTTTGTAAGTCCAGCAGAGATTGCCTGTAAGTAGGCGGTATGAGTCCGAGAATAGTTGGAGTTTTTTGAGTCTGTTCATGTAGGACAAGTGTTTAAGTCCTAGGATCCTCTTTGTGAGGTAATTTTGCGGCCTCTCCAGTTGTTTCAGGTGTCTAGTGAGGTACATGCCAAATGGGGCATTGTACTCTATGATTGGCCCAATGAGGGAAGAGTAGAGCTTGATCAGTTTTATATTGGAAATTGCCCGACTTAGTACATTGCGTGCCAGAGTCTTGACATTTTTTCGAACTTTGCTAAAATCTTTAAAACTGTTTCAGAATTGTGGTCCATACATTGCTAGATGCCACCAGAAAATGGTCATTTTGAAGGACTTTTATAGCCAATTAGTCGTTTTACCAGTCAGTTCCCAGCAAACATTTGCATTTGATGATCTCAAATTCTGTGCAAGTTAGTTATCACAGCGTCCTTTCAATGAAATGAGAACTAAAAAGTCATAGGTGTCACAAAAAAGTTTTCATTTTTAATTACATAAACTATAAAATTCGTGTACACACATTGTATTTGGCACTTTCAGATGTAAAGATCTAAATGACTTCCGCGTTATGCAGTGTACGTCACTGCATAGCCATCTAAATTTGGGAGGTATGGAGTGGCAGGCATGAATCAAGATGACTAAAACCTTTCAAGTAAAGTATGCCTGCAAAATCTTTCATTTTCTCATGTATAAAGCTGTATATAGCTGTTAGCTTTTGCACTGTTCTGCTTGAGATACCTGTATGGTCAATCTTGTCATAAAAATATTTAAGTACATCATGTAGCACCATAGAGAGAAGCCTGATCAGACCCATATTAAAGCTGTGTGGCGACCATAAAAGGAAAGATATCTATCTTCTGGACGGAATCAAGCCAAAAGCTAATGGATAGATCTAGTATGAAGTGAAAGGTATATGACAAGAGATTGGAAAGTAAAGCTGCTCTTCCTTGAGAGTAGAGCATTTGGGCAAATGTATTTGAGGTTAAGGCACAAGATCATTGGTGAAATGTGAATGGGAGCAGGCATCTGATTATAAGGACCAGCTATAGATGTTTATCTCACTGTTTCAGTAGCATAAAGCTGTATGGGGTGTGTGTGGCCAGTTTGCGATGCTTTTAGGTGCTTTCCGTGCACACCCATGTACCTGTTGAAGGATAAGAGCATGTCTGGTATAAAAGGGCTGTACAGGCACCAAAATTCAGAACTTTATTGCCATTGAAGATTTCAGTCAAACGTGTTGTCTGTACTGTTATTGTCAGTGGTCAGCTTATTTTTCAGCTTTGTGGACAGAAGAATTCCTTCTTGGAGAGCTTTATTTTTTCAGTAAAGCATGTGGTATTTTTTTCTGTTAGGCTATCAGAAGGGGAAAATGTGCATGTGGTAGACAAATCCTGTATTAGGGTTCCCACATGGCCCGAATCATCTGTGTTTGGGAATTCCGTAACAGCCATTCATGTAACAGTTATCCAGCCTTTATCCCAAAAACATTCGCAATAGGCTGAATAGCCACAATCTTTTCTTGAAAGAACTACTCTGAGCCTTCACTCAGAACTCCATGCTGATAATTTTACTTCATTGGATTGCCCCTCTTCAGTCAAAAGAAAGAGAAAATATCCAAGAGGGTATTAAAGGGACTTTTGTTTTGATTTCTTTCCCAGTCTTTGACTGACATGCCTGCTCTCATAGTCCTAGAGCCCTTGGACTGTCAATCCCTTTTTCCCAATCCATCTGGTGATGCTCTGCAAGAAGCCACCAAGCTTTAGGAGTCAGGCTTATCCAGTCAAACTGCACATCATGGTTCAGCTGAGAAGGGCAAACATTGTTTCCTTTTTACTGAAAGGATAGATGGTATACCTCATATCGTAATAGGAAGCAACAGGTTTCCTCAGAGTCTGCAACTAGTGCTTTTCTAATGTTCTCTTATCTGGAAGAGACTGCTTTAACTTTGGCTAGACGTGAGTTGCAAGCCCTTGTGTCTGTTCAGCCCTTTAGTCTTTCATGGTGATAGTGATTCTTGCAACAGATCCTTCATTTATGCCAAATGTGGTTTCTGAGTTTGCTTTGAATCCATCTGTTCATTTCCTGTTTTATTCCCCAGCCTGAAAACTGAAACGAAAAAATTCTGCATTCTCCAGATAGCCATAGACAGCTCAGGAACTGTGTGGATAAGACAAGGTTTCAGATTCTGATCAACCCTCAACTTTTCTTGAAGTTAAAAAGGCACTAAATTTCCAAGCAGAACATATCCAGATTGACCCTGACTATTCATTTCTGCTGTTTTCACCATGGAAAAAGTACCTCCCTCCCCCCATAATGTCAGGGTGTACTGCACAAGAGCTACGGCTACTTCTCGCTTTTTGAAAAGGGGTGGATTTGAGTTGTTTTAGAGCTGGCTGTTTGGCCCTCTGGGCACACTTTCACTAGACAGTATAAAATTGATTCATTTTCCAGAGCCAGAACAGAATTTGCGATAATTATTCTCTAGGGGCTTCTGAACCAAAATATATGAATTTTGGCGCCTGTGTATCCCTTTCAAACCAACATGCTATCATGTTTCTTCGACATGTGGTGCATGAAGAAGGCACCCCAAGGCTTTTGTTTACTATCCGTATTTCCAATATCTTTAGCAGGATACATCCCAGTAGCTTGTTAGCTGTGGGGAAAGGACTGGCAAAGTGGGTGGTGGGGAAGAATTCCACTAAGATTTTCAAAAGGGCACGCTTCAGTTGAAGAGAAAAAAATATGGTGGTTCAGGAAGGGGGATGTAGGTTACTTGCCATCAAAAAGTAGATTACAGAGGCTTATTGCCATCAGACAAAATGTATTATGGTTTCTTTTTCATTCCAGATAAGAAGATGCAGCATTTGTAAATGTTTAGCCTAAAATAAAATGTGATTTGCATGTCTCAAGGCCTAAAATATACATGTAGAAGTGAATCATCTTTTTAATGTTTTTGCATAAAAAAATGACAATTTATACTAAAATTCATAATGTATTTTCTCCATTGCCTTTGAAGCTAGGAGCACGTTGAGTGCTTTATCTCTGGAAATTTAAAGCAAATGTGAAATCAATTTAAACATGCTTTTATTAGAAATAGAATAGCTAGAAGTAGTCAGCCATTTGAGGGCAGTCTTCTATGAAGTGGTCACTAGTGAAGAGATTTGAGATCTAGTACTTTTCAATAAGTCCTTTGCAGTTTTGGTTAAGAGTTTGTGTTACTTTCATACTTATGAACATAGCTAAAAAGCAGGCTTGAAATTTTTAAATGAGTGTTCTTAGTGTAGGCTTCAGGGAAAATTGAATAGCAGTCCTTAAATTGAGTTAGTGTCTGTAAGGTCATTTTAAGACATTCGTCCTGTAGGATGGACAGATAGGTTGTTTTTTGCAGTATATCCATGGTTTTGTGCTGATTTCCTCTGATGTAGAGCGGGTTGGGAGCTAGACTTGCAGTCTACAGTTTTGGGATATCTTGAGTCACAGGTAGCCTGCAGCTGACCTGTCTTCAAAATCTCTTCCTCTTCCAGTTACTTCAGCAATAGATCTGAAAATGGTGTTGGCCAATACATCCTTTACACTACTGATATCTGGTGACAAAGCAAGGCATCAAGTCCAGTCTTCAGGTCCCTATTGCTGTGCAGCAGCATTCGCATCTTGTTACCACATGTAGTCCAGCAGTTATTTCCCCATAGTGGATTTTCCTTTTTCTTGCATGTGGAGTGAGTTTCAAGAACTTCTGACTCTGATACTAAGCAAAACCTCTGTAAAAGTTAATTTGACTAGTAGTAAACCAATTCCCACATTTTTTTTATGCTTGTTTCCTTGGGCTAGAGCATGACTGTCTCCCCACTGCTTTTCATGTACCCCATGGACAATCCGTTGATGCTGCTTTCTCCTGGAGTTTGCGTTAAAAAAAAGTGTGATTCAGGGTTGAAGTGGTATCATACAAGGCAATTGGAAATCTGCCTCCTAAAAGCACACCAAAAAAGTGAGAGAGAGAGGAAACTGCGGATGTTGGAGACAACTCTGTTTCCAAGGATTTCATAAGCCTTTCGTATCTGGTACATCCTCCAAGACTAAAACTTCAAGACCAACCTTCTGTAGCCATGGCTCTTTTGGCCACTGAGACGTGAATTCTGATAACTGAAGGTGAAAATTGAGTACTTCAGATTGTTGTAAGAGAAGATGCTCCTGGATAATGCATATAGAGTTCTGTGTAGCCTGCCTAAATAGGTACGGCCCAGCTTGCTGTGGCGTAGACTGGGCAATGCCTTCAGTCCAATCATTTGTGCCTAGTAATAGCAGGAACTTCACCACCAAGGCCTGGCCCTCCACGCCCAGACAGAAACGCACCATGTCTGGAAAAAGGAAGGATGACAAGTACAAGAACAGTCGCAAGTTAGGCAAGTGCCGAAGCTCTGGGACCCACCACTGTTCCCAGGGGTAAACCATGAGGCAGATTGGTTACCACCTTCCCCCATCCCCTAAGCTCACCTCACCCCCACCACTCACTCTACACACACCCTTACCCAAAAGTGGAAGGAAGTTTGTTTGCCGTTATAGAATATTGGGAGTCAATCTCTCAGGGCAAGTGGTGTTTGGTATTCTAAAAAAAGAGGATATTGGCTGCAGTTTCAAAGAAAAAAAAAAGCTACACTTAAGGTGTTCCTTTAGTACCCAAAATGAAACTGTTTATATTCAGGTGCTCAGAGGTTTTAGACACAGGACTCCAAGAGTGCTCCTGGGAGAGAGATGACCAGATTTATACCAGGCTTTTCCTGGTGCCAAGAAAAATGGGTACCTGGAGGACTCATCTTGGTCCTTTCCCGTTTAAATCAATTTCTGAAAGTGCCAAAGCATAAAATGCCTACATTACTGCTACTTAACCCTTCATATGTGACCTCCATGGTTGCCATGAAT
This sequence comes from Protopterus annectens, assembly GCF_019279795.1. NCBI lineage: Eukaryota > Metazoa > Chordata > Ceratodontiformes > Protopteridae > Protopterus > Protopterus annectens. The sequence goes on from NC_056750.1 coordinate 450,805,526, forward strand.
TGTCTAAAGGATACATACCTACACATCCCTAAGCAAAAAAAAAAAAACACACTGTTCCTAACTGTCACAACAAAAAAATAGGTAATCAGCTCGAGTCAGGTTTGATAATCCCACCTGTAACCCAGACTGTGACAGGGCTAACAGAGTACAAAGGATTAGTCCAGGTAAAGTCACTTTAGTAAATCTAGAAGCATCATTGTCTGATCCCTTCCATGTGGGAGAAATTAAGATGTTTAAATGTTTCAAGTAGTTTATTCAGTTAAGTAGGTAGATGGACGAGTGTTCTTGACTCGTCCATCTACCTATTTAACTACTAGAAACTTCCACAAGACATCTTTATTCCTCCCAAGGGGGGGGGGGGATCCGAGAGAGTCCTGCATCTGCTAGCTAAAGTGATTTTATCTGAACTAATCCTTTGTACAACGTTCGCAGCAGGAGGACCACCATTATTAGTTCAAAGCTTTGTCCGTTGCAGTCAGACTATTCACAATGTCTGATCCCAGTGGTAGCTTTTTGCTTTGCAAAGAGCATTTAAATCTTTCCTTACCCAAACAATTGTCCGATCCTGGCAGAGTCCTCCTTGGGTGCCTTGAGTGCCTTCATCTAACTCGAAAATGAGTTTTGTTCTTTTCAGAGCTGGGACATGACTGTAAGCAAGGAAAAATAATCATTCGTTTCTTCCAAGATTGTAACCTCCTTGCATGTCCCTAGACCTGGTCCAGTGCAAGGCCTTTCTTGGCCTGTGGACAAGAAACTAATGCTTTCAAAACTGTTTGCCCTGTCTTCACAGCACAGATCACTGCACGAGAATATCTGAGGTGGTTATTGAACATGGCAGCATACATACCAGTGGTGTCATGGGCATAGTTTCATAGAGCTTCCATAGTATCCAAGGAACAGATGGAGGCAGCATCTCTGTCCTTTGAAAATCTTTATTCCCCTGCTAGAGTATATCCGGAAGTAAATGTCGCATTATTTTAAACAAGTATGTGACCCTCAGGGAAAAGGAGCGCACAGCGACACTGAGTTCGACTTCTTGGATGTTGTCCGAGGAACCCATATGAAGGGTCTTCAGGCTCAGGGGAGCTTGTCAGTGAAGTATGAGGGTCAAATACTTGGCATCAAAGTAATTATGGAGTCCTAGCTTACAGGTTTGCCGCACAAGCTTGGGAAATGGCACTGTAAAAGGGAATTTCTCCAACCAACATAACCTTCAGATCCATGTGATAGACAAGCAGCACACAGCATTTACACACCTATATGAATAAATTCTTACAGGAGCACATTTCTAGATCTTGGAAACAAATGGGGCTGTACTGTTCTCTTTTCATCTGAACAGGCAGCTGATAAAATTCCGCTGAAGGATAGCAACAACCGGGAGCATGAGTGACGGCTGTCTTCTTCCTGGATTTCATTAAGTTTCTGTATGCTTTCCCTTCCATACTCCTGATCTCCAGAGTATTGACAACAGTACAGAAGGAGAGGTCAAATTAATTCTCAAAGCAGTCTCTTGGCTAAGGCAGCATTGGTTCCTTGTCTTTTTAAACAAGGAAATTATTTCATGAGTTTACATATTTTAGATGTTCTCAAAATGCATTCCTTTCTCAGAATACCGCAGCAGATACTACAGGTTCAAATGAAACAAGTGCTGATTCTGATGAAATCCCCAGTCCGGGGATGAAAGCGCTCAATCCGATGTTTTTTCAGTTTTACAATTAAAGTGGATTTTATTGCTGAATTCTTTGGTTGCTGCTATTTGTGTTCGACTACACAAGAAAACCTTATTGAGATTTCCTGACTGCTGACTGTGTGTGTTTTGTACTATTCTTTTTAAACACGGCAAGAGGAAAATGAGATACTGGCATTGTACCTGAAAATAAACTGTCCCTGCTACACACCATCATAGATGCACTGTGGCTGACGACCTAGATTTCTTCCTAATCCCGGGTAGGCACAGCTTTCTAAGGAAGTGTTTGTTATGAAGGAAGCCAGGAAACCTGAGTACAAGAAACTCATACCTAGCAAAATGGATAATATTTTCCTCTTGGTTCTATTCTGGTACCTAGACTCAGAAAAGCTAAGGTGGTACTGGTCCAGAACTTTCCAAGAGGGACTGCACAGTGATCAAGAGCTTAATGTGGCTTTCCTGGTGTGACAAAAAATGAGACAGGCTAGGAACTCTTGCTGCTTTTAGTAAATTGTTACTGGCTAGTAAGTACATTGCCTGAATGCCAGCAAAAAAGAAACCAAGAGCCTGAAAGAAAATCACCTGGAAAAGGTGAAGAGGACACTGACTGGGAAGAATCTTGCAGCTTTTCATAAAAAAAAAAAAAAAACAGTTCACATTCCAGCTTCATGTATTCTAGAGTATAAAAGTCAAATGCGCGAAGAGCTGATTATAGTAAAACACTAAAGGAATATATCAAGTCAGATAAAAGGCTGGGAAAAAATAGAAGCTTTAAACAGATATTCAGATGAGCTGATAAAACTGCAAAAATCCTGAGGTTGAAATGAAGAAAAGGCCGGCAGAGAGTGGTGCACAATGTGATGTTTCAAAAAATGGTGGAATTAAGAGGGCAGGACACTTGGGGAAAATCTGAGTTTTTTTTACTGTACCAAGGTAACTCGAAGGAACAGACTGTGTTTATTTTATGAAGGCACACACAGGTAACTGGACTGGAATTCTACAGCAGGATTTGTTAGTTGAAAGGGCACACCATTTGTATGTTCCAAATCTGTCTACGAGAAAGCAGCCAAGACTGGTGGTAATAAATATGCAAACCTATCAGCAGAAAGAGTTTGCCCTTATGCCACATTTTGTCAGGATAAAGTATAAAAAGTTGAATGTGTGTGTGTAAAAAATGATTATTCACTTTACAGCAGACAGAAGAGAAACAAATTTACTCCAGCAAGCAGTGAATTTCGCGAAGTAGTTGTGAGGCACATGCTTGCTGTATCCAGCTGTCTTTTGAATATTTTTTCCTGGAGGATCAGTCATTTTGGATATACAACAGGCTAATGAGGAAATATAAAGGTTTGCTCTAAAAAAGTGAGCCATCAAGCAGAAGGGGATTCTGCTTCTCATTCTTCTGCTAGTAAAGCACACAGAGACTTTGCCAATGAAACTTTTTCTACTGTTCCAAAGAAAAATGCTCGGGAGATAGAGAAGCACAGGGGGTGACTAGAAAAATTTAGAGTACCTAGGAATTGAACCAGAATCTGGAGTTGGGAGATGGAGATTAACTGGAAGACCAGCAACATGGAAATTGGTGAATAAATGTAAGATAGCAAAGTGTCAGTTCTATTTTTGAAATAGCAGGTGTGTAAGAGAGTGGAATTTTGTTGACTGTTAGACTTGTGCCCCACTTCATGTCAGTGTTTGGAAGGACACTGAGGGGAGGGGAAGAGGAAGGGAACTGTAAGAACAATTTTGAACAGTATTTCCATGAAAATGTTCATAATTTTTAATTGCATATTTTATAGTAAAACCTTTTTTTTAGTCATTGTATATGGTAAAGATAATAAACTGATTTTTCTCCTTTTTTAGTGTTAAGAAATGTAGGCATTACAGTGCAAAAAAAGAAAAAAGGCTAGACAAAAGTATGTTTAAGTTAATAGACTGTAATCTTGGGTTGTTGAGGTGGGGTGGAAAAATACACCACCCCACCTCCATAATATATGTAGTGCGGAGATGTTTTCTTTACTTTTGCAAAGTTGAATGTCTGGATTAAGACCCTTGTCTTAGTGTAATAAGTTTTAAGTGGAAACAAGTAAAGAGAATATTGAATATGACAGTTTTGCTTTAGCAATAAACGTTTCAGCTTGTGTTTAGAAGCCTGCAGCTGAGGAGTACATTTCTTTCTCTTGTGTTTCCACAGAGTCAGACTTATTAATAGAGAAATAAAAAGCCAGAACACTAGTTTCTTCAAGGCTGAAAGTTAGATTTCTGAAAGCATGCAAGCTTTTTTTCACATCTGGGAGGGGAGTAAGCATAAAAATAGGCACTGATTAGAGTAAGTGGAAGCACGGGCAATAACTTGTCTTAGCATGGATAACCTTAATTTTAGGTTAATTAAAGCAAATATTTGCAGATGTCTTAACAGTTCCTTTTAGGAGGTTTAAACTTCATTATTTGAAGAAGTACATAGTTGTGTGTGTCTGTATTAACAGGTTCTGGGGTGTGTGTGTGTTTTTTTTGTTTTTGAGGGTTTTATAAAAAGTCTTGCAAAATGTGATATGCGTTCCAATGTTAAGAAAGGGCTGTATAAAGGATTAGCCTGCCAAACAGTGGATACACACATCACAAAAACTGAAAATAGACATTTAAAAAGGCTGTCGTGTATAATAGGTGGTAATAGTGACTTTATAATAGCAACACTTCCCATATTATCTTGGAATGTAAATGATCTCTTCTGTATAGACAGGAAAGAATATTTAGATTAAGAAATGCAGAGTGCAAATGTCAGTGGTACAGAAGATGCATTTGGAAGGAACTGTGAGCATGTGAATTTGATTCGGGGTGGAAATTCAGCAGAATATTGGGGACCGAGGAAAAGAGAATACTTAATTGCTAAAGGAATTCCAGAAGTGTTAGAAGATGGAGAAAAAGATGGCAGATTTGTGGTAGTAAGGGGCTACTGGCAAGGGATGAGGAGCTGGCACATATTTATATTCTGCCTAAAACTGCTGTTATGGGGCTTAAATAAAATGGGAAAATCAACTTTCAGCAGGAAATATTACTTAAAGGTGGGGACTGGAATTTGATTTGCCACAATGAGGAAGTATCTGGTGGTTCTAGAAGGAAAAATATAACAAAAGCTAGATTTCTGGAGAAATTTTTGAAAATACTTGGTATGAAAGATGTGGATTCAGTAGTAGGAGCTTGGAGATCATTTACATTACTTCCCAAGGTGCAGTAACTTTACAAATCCAATAAGTTGACTGCAGTTAGTACAATAACTGGACTGGAATGCGCAGAAATTATATTTCAAAGGAACATGTGCAATGAATTAAGAACTTTGACACATCTAATAACTGTTTCAGATTATGCGCCAGTAACATAAAAATGCAAGGTAATGAAATAACAATGACACTGGCAGTCCTACACCTACCAGTTAAAAAGAGTGGAATTTAAAGAATGGGTAATGGAAGTTATTTGAAAGTTATTAGGAAGTATAGAAAATACCCCATAAGTTATAGCTACTGAGTGAGATAAAATGAAAGTAGAGTTTCAAAATAGGGTACAAGTAAAATAAAGAGATTAAGAAGTTGCAAGAATTATTTACAGGGGCTGACAAAGGTTAAAGTATTACACAGTAAGTGGAATCTCACAGAACAAGAAGAGGCAGAATTGCAGAGTGATAGAGAAAATAAGGGAATACCTCGATAATATGCATTAGTTTAGAAATATTCCTGCTAAGCATCTGCTTTTTAATAACTCTTCAACACAAAATCTTTTGGCCTGACTTGCACAGCAGAAAAGTATAAAGGGTTGATGCCAAACTTGAGGCTATAATGAAAAAAATAACCAGAGATAATTATGGAAGGCTTAAGTATGTCAAGGTTGGAGGTAGATGAGGCTCAACCGTTAACTGTTAAGATGGGAGGAAATGAGATCAAACTTGTCATGTGTAACCAGTTTGTGGGCATAGTTGATATTCTGGTGGAAGTTTGGAGGCTAGGAGGGAAGAAGGTGATAAAGATCTGGAAGCTTTTAACAGTATTTTAGGAGAGAAAGTACCCACATCCTAGAAAAGAAAGCTGTGGTGGCTGTAATACCTAAAGGCTGTAGAGACTCGTAGGGTCAAGCTTCATACAAGTCCATTTCAATTTTAAACCACAATTATAAAGTGTTTGCTAAGCATGGTAAAGTTGTTGCCAAACTTGATAGGTATGAATCAGTGTAGTTTTGTGGAGGGGGGCAAAAACTGGACAACCATTAATACAACAGTAATGAGCCAGAGGAAAGTAGAACATAAGAAAACATTGCTGCTGTTGGTGGGTCTTGGATGCAGAGAATGCATTCAACAGAGTAAGCTGGGATTTTGAGTATGGCAATGGAAGTATTTGCATTTCCTGATGATGTTAATTAGGGCAGTATATGAGGGACCAGAGTCAAAAGTCAAAGTTGGAGGTTCCTGTCTGATAAGATGCGTCTGAACAGAGGAACCAGGCAGGAGTGTCCTCGTTCCCGTTGTATTTAGATCCATTGGCAAAGAAAATAAGGGACTCAGAAGTTCAAGGATATAATTGAAATGGTATTCAAGAAAAGTTCATTTATTAGCTAATACTTTGTACCTGATAAAACCAGAAAAGGACATCTCAGTGTTATGGAACATTGAGACAGTTCCTGTTTTACTTGGATGTAAAATTAAAGATGAAGCAAAGGCTATAGTCATAAAATATGAACCCAAATATGAATTGGTTCTGCAATACCCATATTTATAGAGACAACAAAATTAAGTATTTAGGAGTATGGGTTAAAAAGGTTTATCTTATGGCAGCTAAGGATATCTGAGAAGAGATTAAACAAAAGATAATAGAAAAATCTGAGAAACTGGAAGCTCTTTACTATGGATAGCAAAATGCAAGGAGTAAAAATGTTTGTCCATTTAGGTTTTTGCACAAGTGAGGCATATCAACAAGAGGAGCAGCTGTGGATAGAGCTGAAGGATTTTATTTTGGGGGGGGGGGGCAAGAGTCAAGTGGGATAAGTAAAACAAAGTGGTTTAGGATTGCCTAATTTGAAGGGATATTTTAAAGCTACACTGAAAAGAATCTTGTACATAACACAGGCAGAAAGCTATAATTCAAAGTGGAAAGGGGTGATGAAGCAGGGTGCTAATCCAAGAAATAGGGTGAAATTTCAGATGCAGATCCGTAAGTAGAATAACATTCATGCAGAATATTATATTCGTAAAGTAGAAGAAAGTATACTAAGAACTAACAAAAAGGAATGGAGAAAGGAGATTCTGCTGATGGGGGATGACTGCTATTAAAGGTACAGAGTAGGCAAGAAGGGGCTAGAATTTACTGAAGGATGCTGGCAAAGGTACCAAGGTATTGGGAACAAATAGATTAGAGAAAGGTGATAGAATAGGAAGAGATCAAGAAGACATTTGTACTGCAGGCTACAGATTGCCTTACCTGTCAGGGACAATAGAGTATAGGCAGAGAAAAAGGGATAGATGAATCCTAAATGAAATTCCTGCGTTGTTTGAGTTAGTTGCATCTAGAACAGAAACTGCTGTTAAAGGGATAAGTAGGCATATAAAATATTTCATAACTGTAGCACTCGACCAGAGGAAGTCAAAAGATTGGATAAGCAGTTTACAAAGAATATGTGATCCATACCTTTCAACTGTGCAGGTTTTCGCAGAATGTCCAGATTTTTGCCTCCTATATTTGGTGTTCTCCTCCTAAAATCTGTACTTTTCTGGGAAGTAGCTGGATTGAAGTCATTAAATAATGACAAACATTTGAGTTCAAGACTCCACATCCTTCAGAAAATTCATGCCAATGCAAAACCTATTATTCTATTAACTTTCTAAGTTTGTAAGCATAATATTTTAAAATCTGTCCCTGTTCCACCCCCTCCCCTTAGGCTTTTATCCAGATTTTTTTTGCTCTAAGAGGTTGAGAGGTATGGTGTGGTCCCAAATATGCAACAACATGTAAAAGATTTAGGATTTTTGCCTGGCAGTGTTTGCTTGGGTACTTGTAGCCCACGCAGACTCTATTTGTTTTTCTTTGGTAGATGGTGCATGTTGGAGGGGTAATCGAGGAGAAAGCGGTACCTAAGGGCATATGTTCACAGTGTCATGAGTTAGCAGACTTCAAAAATTTCCCTGCACAGTGCTATGTCAGGAATACTGGGCAAATGAGTGTAGCTAAGGGATTTTTTGAGGTGGAATACAGGATCTGAATTGCCTAGACTTAGTAAGGCCTTGTTAAGTTCGATTTCCATTTTCTAGAAAATAATTTTTTGGCGTTCCCCCAGAACTGAAGTTTAAAACCACCATATCTGAAGTGGTGAATATTTTGAGCTTAAAGAACAGAGTGTGGGATCTTAGAAAAGGGTAGGAGTAAATGACAGAAAAAAGTAGTTTTGGCAACAATATGCAGAAAAATGTTTTGGAGGAGATATGAGGTTTAAGAAAAGCCAGGATATGAACACATAATGCAATGTTAGATTGCTTGTGCCGTATAAAACAATATATGATGTATAATGTTTGTAAATGTGAACTTGTTAGGTTTGTTTTATATAAATGTATGTTTGCCTAGGTCACAAGTGATAGCTCGGTTTCTTTAAAAAAAAAAAAAAAGGTACTGGTTCAGGAGCACTTGTCAGACCTCTACAAATTTGGCATGCCTTATGCGTTCAGCTTTTTTACCCATGGCTTCCCCTCTTTATTTTAGGCCTTCTGTTGAGCATTTTTTGCAAGTGGTTCACCTTAAGCCTCCTAGGAAGCATGTGGCTCCACAATACGACTTGGAATTGTGATATTGCTCCCCCCTTTTAAGCCTGCAGCCTCATGCAATAACCAGCTCTTTTCATGGAAGAGTGGTTTTGATGACAAGTCACTTCTGCTAGGTGTGTTTCAGAACTGCAGGCATTAATGAGCAGATAATCCTTATTAGTTTTTAACTTGGAATAGAGTAGGCCATGCCTTTCAAACCATCTTTTAAGTCCAAAGTAGTTACTAAAATGATCCTGAACCAGATCATTCAGCAACTATTTTTCTCAAGCCACGGAATGCCGGGGGAGAGAATACTACATCGTCTGGATGTGTAGACAGGTGAGATCATTTGTGTAGGACAGAATTCAGAAAAGCTAATCAGTTGTACCTGCTTTGCAGAAGGGAAGAATTGAAAGCCTGTGACCTAGCAAACTTTCTTCTATGTGTGGAAAACAGTATTGGTTTCTGTTACCAGCACCCTGGGATGTAGATGCCAGGACACAAGAGTCCACTTTACTGGAGTTGTGGCTGCTGCCATAGCTTTTCTATACAGGCCATTTTAGAAGCAACTTTGTCCTTTTTCCACACTTTTTCAAAGCACTCTAACCTAAGGGCAGCTTATAGTGCCAGATTTACTTTAGTTATCCTGCAGGGAATCCTCTCCAATACCCTCTTCAGTCTTCTCTTCCACTGCCTTGAGAATCTTTCCAAAAGTGAAGACTACAACAGTTAAATACTACAGTGAGCATAGTACAGTTGTGTTAGGAACTTAATGTAATTGTAGATGTTTTAGTTCTACTGTTGAAGTCTTATCTCTCATCTGACTCATTTACTGATTTGCCTCTTCTGGGGTTGGGGTGGCAACCCATTGTATTTACCGTCCCTTCTCTTAGAATTAGGCAAGGCATCCCTGTTTTGCGAGCTTTGTTCTCTAAGGTGTCTTGTTGGGGCTCCTTGGGGTATGCAGCAGTGTGGCATTACCAGATGTACTCTGGGGTAGGAACGGTCCTCCTGCTTTGCCAGGACAAGAAAGATCCAAAAATGGCATTGACTGATGCATCCTTTATACTAACATCTTTTTTAAGCATTGAACATCTTTATTAAATTATCACGTGTGATATAGGCAATCTTACATTTATATACATTAAAACAAACCACATCGGCACAACACTAGTTGCAGACATTGTATGTTGCAAACATACATTACAAACCATGTTGACACAACTGGAGTTGTAAACACTATACATCACTTATCTGTCCAGTCATTGTCAATCAAACATTACATAGCTCATTCATATCCTATCTTCTTTTACACCTCATTCCTCCTCTGCATGTATTGTTCCCACAATTCCAATTTTTCCTACCTAATTTGCTTCTACCCTTTTCTAAAGATCACAGTTTCAGTTTTGTCTGTTACTATATTCACTACTTTTAGTAAAGTTGGTTTAGACTTGATTTCCATTTTCTAGTACTTCATACTAACATCTTGGTGCCAGAAGCAGGGCATTGGCCAAAACAGTATGGAGAGAGGAAGCATTTTGGAAGACTTGACTGGCTGCAGGCTACCTTCAAGGCATAATATCCTAAAAGTGAATCTGCTCTAACGTTTACAGTTACAGTAAGTTCTTAACACAAGTGTGCTGCCTGTCTTTGGGAATGGGGCATTTTGCATTGGTTAACTGATTTCCCGTTTTGCTGTCTGCAGCTCATTTACTTTTTTTCTGTTACCTTTGCTCTTTAGTGCTCGTGTCTCCTGCTGATGCCCCTCAGAGGCATCACACCCTGGGCTAACATCCTGCAGTACATGCTTTTTTCTCCGTGCTGCTGTTAGATTTATTTCCATAAATTCATCTTTGAAATGTCTGCATAAGAAGAAAAAGCCCATCAGGTGACTGGTTAGGTTCTGTACCAGTGCTGTATGTTGCTCAGGAGAGGAGCATAATGTCAGACATTGCCTTAAATGTCTGATTTTCAACCCTACCACTCTTGGACAGTAGTTAGAAGCCAGTATGAGTTGATTCAAATGGAAGTGGTAAGGATAGCCAGTGGAGATATCAGCTGGATAAGTCTTTTATCATAGGCTGATGCCAGAGCATTGGGAAGTTGAAGGATAAAGACTGGACCTTGATGACTCCCTTCTCCAGACAAGTACATTCTTAAAGCAGAATTGCAGGTTGCCAGCTATTTAACATACTCATGCCCATAGGTTACTTGATGGATGAAGAAAGGGGGAGTTACACCCCAGACACTGAATGTATATGTTCCTTGTTTACCACCTTTCCAGCAGTCTGGTGGCTAGAGCATGTTTGTATCCATTCTGCACCCACTAAGTGGTTACTCAAGCCTCTGTGAATAGGTTCTTTAATTTCATACAGAAACCCTATGGGCTGTTTTCTAGAAACTATCCACCATCACCCTCAGCTTGAGGAAGTTCTGCTACCACCACATTGGGTTCTGCCATATTAGTAGAGGATTGGTGAACATCCACAGGTTTGTATATTAATTTTCTGTCTAGTGGGACCTGTCCTCATGGGAATGCAACCTGCAATGGTATGAATTGATACAAGCACTAGGCCCTTTGCAAGAACCTCTGTGATTGTCCCTGCATGATCACAGAGGCCTGTTGACAAATTGAGTCTACCTGTTCTGTGAACTAAGATCAAGAGATGTCTCCTTTTCTTTCTCCTCTTGGAAGAGGACTCTTGAGACCCTCATCTCTTGACAGACAAGGAAATCTCTCCCTACAGCTTTGGGTAAGCTTTCAGGCTAATTAAACCCTTTGTGGCGTTGTCTTGAAGCCCTCTTCCCATTTCATCCTCCTCAGAAGAGCCTTTATACAAGTGTTTGGAAAAGTAGCAGCCTTCATCATTCTGCCTATGCAGCCTGCCCATAAGGAATGCTGTGTTTGCATCCTGCATGTCTGCATTTTTCTTCCAAGAAAGTGGCTGTCCCCTTCCCTAATTCTTTTAGTAGATGAAAATGAAAGCTTGAGCATCTTGGAGGAGACTTCTGCATGATCTTTTTAACACTGCATAGGCACCAGAGACCAAAGCACTGCCTTTACCTTACTGCCTTATAAGTGCTTTGGACTGGCTGATCGAGTACCTTTGAGAGATGTACACTGTAGAAATGAATCTTTTTTTTTTTTTTTCTCTCCACCTTGTGCCTCTCTTTGCTGCAGGAAGTTTTCTAAGTTTCATGTGCAAAGTGCCAGCATCAAGACAAACTCCAAGGTGGTCATGCCAGAAGTGTCTGCCAAAACCAGTTACTAGGATGAGGGCTGTGAATGAGTCTCTGCAGTCTCTCTCTTGGCTTAAACAGACCTGATGTAGAAAGTGTCTGTTTCCTGAATCTTTTCCTTTGGGTTTTTGACAGACTAAGACCAGATGAGCTTCACCTTTCGAGACTGCATTCTCAGAGATTCCACCTTGTGACGGAACATTCTCCAGGTGAATTTGATGCACTGTGTGGAAACTGTCCACATCTTGCTCTAGTACAGAACCCACAAATGCATGGAACTCTGTGCACAGTTTGCCTTTTGCACTCCAAACAATTCACTCTTTCTACTAGTACATTGCGTGTGTGTGCCATTTAGTACGATGCTATAAGAAAGTTGAGCAAAAACAAGTAATTCCCCTTTGTGGGTAGTCTGTGTTTTGACTACACATGGTAATGCATGCAGTGTTCTATCAAGTGTGGTAGAAACCTGAATATTATGGTATTGACTGATGCCTTTCTTGTAGCACATATCCTAAGTGAGAGTGGCTCTGAGTCAGCAAAGGGCAGTAGGATGAAGTTAAAGCTCTGGAAGTTAGGATAGCTTTTATGCTCCTTGCAAGCAGGAATCTCAGACTTTGACTGAAACTGCAATTATACTCAGAAATATGCAGATCTGAAGTAGTTTACTTCATTTGGTCTTCAACCTGTGGGTACCGGATCCGTATCGGATCCGAGCCGGCAAATTCACTAGCATCTGCTCCGAGCTCCTCCCCTTACCCGTAATACACCTCCACCACCTTCCAACCCCCTGGTCTCATTTGCCGCAGCTTGCCTGAAGCATCGTGATCTCCTGAGCTCCAGATTAGTGAGTGGGTTTTTGTTTAAGCAGCTTTTTTCTAAAAAAATTTCAGTGTAGGTGTTCAGTGTTGGTTCCCTCTCTGCTCGCTGGTGCATACATAATGTATTAGAAAGTTTCCTGTAGTTTGTGTTAGTTTTACTGTATTGCTTCCCCTCACCCCTCAGTGTTCTATGTGCCTTTAGTGTGTGGTGAGTGGTTCGTGAGTGGGAAATGGCCATTTTTTTCTTCTTTTCCTTCTCTAGTGTGTTTTTTCTTGTAGAGGCATTGCTGACCCCAAGCCTGCCTTTAAAAGGTGCACTGAGTGTGGCCATAAATTGTCTCCTGCCCACTTGAGTACAGATTGTACTATCTGCGTGGGTTTTAACCCGCATGCTATAAAGGGACAGGAAAGCTAAGTTGGTCATAAAAGGCCTTCTACCCACTTCTGAGGCGGCTGCCTCGTCCACTGCTTCGGTCACAGCAGCTGCTCTGGCCACCTCTCCTTCCTTTCCTGCCCTTGCTTGTTCTCCCTCCCAGGCTGGGACTCAACCTCCCGTTTCTAAGCCTGTGGAAGTGGAGCGGAAAAGGGGCAGAGAGAAGGAGAGAGAGAGCACAAAGACGAGCACTCTTCCAAACCAGAGAAACACAAGAGGTCTCCGAACCTTCCTTCTCCTGCCAAAAGTCAAGCTAGGATCCGTGACTCCCCTCGGCTCCAATCTCCGAGATTTTCCCTGGAGCCAGAGGAGATGCATCCTCCATCTAGGGCCTATGTTCCTCGACCCACCAGGTCCGAGTCCGTGGCCTCGTTGAGATACATGTGTAGCTTATCTGAAGTTGACATGAATAAAATTATGGAGGTTCATTCCTACTCTGATCCAGATGGGGGTCTTGCCAGCCCCCTCTCCCTCTGGAGGGGGGAGTTCACTTCCTTTTTTCACACCAATTTTTCCTTCTCCAATCCGTCCACCGGTTTCGGAGTACTCTGATTTGAGGATGGTCTTAGTCAAGGCATTGGCGCCGACTGTACATGTCTCCTCGATGCAGACAGCTGCCTGGAGCTTGTCTGATCTGACCAGTACGGATCCGAGTGGCTTTCGTAGCCGGAGCTTGGGTGTCTGATCCAAGGGGGCAGAACTTTTTTCATCTGCTCTGGGATTGTCGGGCCAAGTTCCCTCCCTTGGAGCTCCATCCACTTCGGGCCCAGCTCCGATTCTCGCATCTAATCCCAGGAGAGAGGCTTCCTTATTGGTTCCCCAGGGGGCTCGTTTTCCCTCGACGTGGTAGAAAGGGTTCTCTCTACTGGATCGAGACCCTTGACTATTTCCTCTGATTCTGCCTCGACCCCCTCGGCTCTGTCTATGCATCCCATCATTTTACCAGAGGGGCAGCCCATGCTTGAAGAGCCCCAGGCGGTTCCCCCTGAGGAACAAGTGCCTTGCGAGTTCCCCCAGAGCGCCCCACTGGAGACGTGCCTGTCAAGCATATGTGTAAATGTGTAAGAGGAGGCACTTGGACTCCCCTGAGTCCCTCACTGAGGACACAGATTTGGATGATGGGGAAGGTTCGCACAGGTCACCTCCCAAGGATGTCTCCTTTGGAGACATCGTGGAAATCCTACGCCAGCAGGGAGGTTGGTCTGCCCCCAAACATTCTTCTGACGAATCTGTGTTCCTGGAGGCTTTCTGCACAGGCCCATCTACTTCCTGACTGTCCGCTCCCACCGGTCCCCTGGTGGATCTGGTCACCTTGCGGACCTGGAAGGAGCCAGACAGTGGAACCAATCCCTAAATGTCCAGATAAGATCTCAAGTCCACCATCAGATAGACTGGCGTAGAACAGAGCGTAGACACTATGGTGGTAGCAGCAGCCACAAAAAAGGAACTAGCCCAAGAGAGTTCCTCAGTTCATCCTCCTGACCGAGAGTCACGGTTGATAGACCACTTAGGGAAGCGGGTTTGTGTCAGCAACCTGTTACATCAGTGTGCACTGAACTTACCTGGCCCACGTCACGAGACTCCAGCACAACCTGGTCAAGGAACTGGCTGAGTCTCCCCCGAAGTCCATGTCGCAGGAGGACAGGGGCACATTCTCCACTAGGATGGTCACTTTAAAAGCAGTCTCCAACACGTCCATGCGACTCCTCTCACATGCTACTGAAGGAGTGGCTAGGGCTGCTGGGTCCGGCGTGTTCATGAGGTGCAACACCTGGCTCAGACTGTCAGTTTTCAGAACCTTTCAAGCCGTCTTTTGCCAACGCCCCTTATGACGACTCTACTCTTTTTGGCAAGACAGTCAGAGAACTTTAATCCAGAGTGAGAAGGATGGGAAGACACTGCCGTCTGAATCCGCTTCTCAAACCCTCAAAGATCCTTTTCCCGGAATCAGAAAGGACAAAAGATGTGGTTCTGGAAGTCGCAGTATTCCCGGGACAATCAGGGCTCTTCTTCCCCTATAGGCAGAGGGGGACAGGATAGATGCCGGCCCAGAGGCAGAGGGGGTCCGGGGAATTTTGGGTCTCAAGAACCTTTCTCGGATAGGCCCAGACAGCAACCCTGAGGGATTGCCCGACTGCTCTACTCTGGAGGCAGTCTGGGAACGATTGTCATTGCACCTGGTGGCATGGGAGTCCGTAACATCAGACCGCTGGGTGCTTCAGATCTTATCCAGAGGATACTCTATCCCCTTAGTGTTTCCTCCCAAACACCTCCCGAATGTACCACCCATGCAAAGGGAGGCAGCAGCACAGGAAATCTCCAAGCTGCTAGGAAAAACGAGCCATCAAATCTGTCCCTCCAGATCGGGCATCTACTCCAGGTTCTTTTTGATGCCAAAGAAAACTGGGGACTTAAGGCCCATTCTGGACCTATCTACCCTGAGCCTGTCAGTTGCCAAAGAAAAATTCCGGATGGTCACACTGCAGTCCATCATGCCGTAACTGCAAGAGAACGACTGCATGTGCTTGTTAGACCTCAAGGATGCCTACTATCACATAAAGATGCACAAAAGCTCCAGGAGGTTCCTCTGCTTCCGGCTAGGAGTCAATCATTACCAATTTTGAGCCTTACCCTTTGGTCTCACCACAGCTCCCCAGGGTGTTCACCAAAGTGATGGCAGTAGTAGCGGCTCACCTGAGGCTTCAGGGAATTCAGATCAATCCGTACCTGGACGATTGGCTTCTCGCTGCTCCCACCAGGCGTCTACTTTCTCAAACCAGGGATTTTTTAAAGCTTGTTGTACAATTCGGGATTACAATCAACGCATCCAAATCACTTCTGAATCCTGTCCAGGTGATGGGCTACATTGGAGCAAGGATAGACGCACTACAGTGCAAAATCTTCCTGACCACAGAGTACAAAACCTGAGGATGCATGTCTCCCTGATCTACCGTTTTCATCTTCCCTGTGCAGAATCAGTGTTGAGGGCTCTAGGTTCAATGGCAGCGACCATAACGCTTTGTGCGCCTGGTTACATATGCGAGTGCTACAGCGAACACTAGCAGTACAATGGTCCCTGTTGGTACTTCCATTATCGTGTCCAGTACACCTCAGTCGAGTCTGCCAGTCGTCCCTTCTGTGGTGGATGTGCTCTCCGGCAATCTTGGAGGGACAACCTTTTGTTCCAGCCCCTGTCCAAGCCACAGTGACCATGGATGCCTCTCAACTTGGAGGGGGGGGGGCATTGTTTGGGCAGGATAGTCCAAGGCCTGTGGTCCCACATAAATGTTCTAGCGATGATGGCGGTCCTTTTGACGTTGCAGGCCCTTCATGCCTTTCTTCCTCTGGGGAACCATTG
This sequence comes from Protopterus annectens, assembly GCF_019279795.1. Classification (NCBI taxonomy): domain Eukaryota; kingdom Metazoa; phylum Chordata; order Ceratodontiformes; family Protopteridae; genus Protopterus; species Protopterus annectens. The sequence goes on from NC_056750.1 coordinate 450,821,834, forward strand.
CAGTCCAATCAGACAACATGTCAGTGGTCTGGTACATCAACAAACTGGGAGGGACCAGTTCTTACTCCTTTCTCGCGAGGCCATGAGAATGTGGGAATGGGCGATCTCCACCAGTCGCTTTCTCATAGCAACACACATTCCGGGACGGTCCAACATTCTAGAGGACAGATTATAAGTCAGACTATTCTGATACCTTACGAGTGGTCTCTGAATCATTCAGTAGCGGAGCAGATCTTTCTGGAGTGGGGTCAGCCTTGCTGCAATCTCTTTGCATCTCCTTCCATAGCGAAGTGCGGCGATTTTTTTTCGCTCTGAACCCCCTGCTGGGGGCATCCCCCAGAGATGCTCTAGTCCATGTTTGGCCGCCTGGTTTTCAGTATGCTTACACCCCAGTACCTCTTATTCCAAGGTTTCTACAGAAAGCTCGTCGACTGGGGAGCAAAGTGATCCTCATTGCCCCATTTTGGCTCCGCCAGGTATGGTTTCCCTTCCTTTGGTCTCATCTTCTGGCTTGGGTCTTGGATCCCGTTCAGTATCTGATTTCACATCCATCGGGGGTTCCTCATCCGAGCTTGGACAGTTTGAAGCTCACAACTTGGCTGCTCCAGTTCCCTTGACCGCTAGGACTCCTGGATTATCCTCTTCAGTTAGGTCTAATCTAGTGGCAGCTCGCAAGTCTTCAATGAGGAAGATTTACCGCAGCAAATGGAAACATTTTTCCTTTTGGGCTTCTCAAAGGAGTTTAGACCCTTTCACGGCTCCTATTTCTGCCATTCTTGATTTCCTAGCCAATATTTTTCAACAAGGAGCAAGCTCTTCTACTATCAAAGTTCAATTAGCTGCCATCTCTCATTTTCACGTGGGTGAGAATTCTGGCCCACTATCAAACTGTGTGTAAAGCCTTTATCAAAGGTACTTTCCTGTTACACCCCCCCGGTCAAGGATCCTGTTCCGCCAGGAGCCCTTACTATGGTTCTTCAAGCTTTCATCGCTCCACCTTTTGAACTTGCTGCAGCCACAGATCTTAAGTTCGTGTCTTGGAAAACAGCATACTTGCTAGCTATTACATCTGCTAAAAGGGTTTCAGAACTGCAAGCTTTGTCTGTCAAAGTTAGGTGGATTTCCTTCTGCATCCTTCAGGTCTGTTAGGATAAAGATGCGTCTCCTCCAGGTCAGGTGAAAGCTCATTCCACTAGGTCCATGGCTACTTCTGCAGCCTTTTGGTCTAGAGTCTCATTGGATGATGTTTGTTCTGCAGCTATTTGGTGGTCCTCTCATACCTTTATTTCTCACTACAAATTGGATTTGACTTCTAGAAGGAGAATATCCTTTGGTTCCGCGGAGCTCTGGAATATCCTTCCAGGAGGGCCACCCAGGAGTTTAGTAGCTGGGGACTCTGTCCCACAGGTTGAAGACCAAATGAAGTAAACTGCTTCAGATAAAGAAGTTATGTACTCACCATAACATTCCATCCGAGTAGTTCTTCATTTGTCTTCAGCTGTCCCTCCCTTCTTCCCCCGACCTTATATGAGCAGCCTGTTTGTTGGCTGCAGTTGTAGGTCATAAAGTATTCTTCAGGTCGAGTTATCAGTATAAGGGTCAGCAAGCTCGATCTGGGGGTTGGAAGGTAGTGGAGGTGTGTTATGGGTAAGGGATGAAGCTTGGAGCTCAGAGCAGATGCTGGTGTATTTGCCAACTCGGATCCGGTACCCACAGGTTGAAGACAAATGAAGTAGAGCTACTCAGAACTTTATGGTGAGTGCATAACTTCTTTTTCTGGTAAATTGCTTGAGTACTTTTTCTCATTTGATCCAGAAGAGTCATCCCTCCTTCAGCATTGCTCTGTGCTAACCAAAAATAGATTTTGATGTAATCAAACAACAAGACATCAAGGGCAGTTGTGTGAATCTTGAGTCATTTTTACCAGGGTAGGCTCTTTATTGCATTCATAAACATCTTGCAGGAAGGTAAAAGACCCAGCACAAATTTTGTTTTACCAAATGGGAGATGTTCTGTGTGACGTGCGTTTAGAAGTGTTAGCCTGAAGGAGTACTGAGAACCAGAAGGTCCTGCAGTATCTACCAAAACCCTTTTCAGAGGGTTTTTCTTAGTCTTGTTTTGTAGTGTAATTTGTCACAGTGGTATGCTTTGGTGGTACATCACCTAAACTGTGTAGGAATGCAGTACCTCCAGTCTGAAGGTGGGGTTTGTTATCCAAAAGCTAACACAGTCTTACTTTTAAATATTGTGCTTTGGCAGCCTTGCATGGTTTTCAGTCATGAAAAGGTTATATCCCCCTTGGCACTAATCCTTTCTTTATGCCCAAGATAACTTCTGAGATGGCTCTTAGTTATCCACTTGCCAGCTTACTTTACTCATAGATTGGTACTAGGCTATCGGCCCTAGGGGCCTATACAAGCCTAACCATAACAATTCCCTGGATATTTCTTCCCACAATATTTACTTCCCTGGACCACTGCCTAGCAGGCCGCCTGACTGACATGATCCCCAGGGTGAATTTCCCATCTCCCATCCAATCGTCACTCACCCTTGGAACAAAAGTAGAAGAGTTCTGCACCTTCTGGAAATCCACTGGCAGCTCCAGTACTGCACAGACAACCTGAAACACCATGCAAAATAGGCTGTCTTATGCCAGGTAAAGTGGGTAGACTGCTGTCTAAGAAGGCTCAAGTGGCTTGCTAATTGTGTTTTGTTTTGTTTTGTTAGGAGTCCAACAAGATATCAAACCCACTGATTACGGTGCATTCTCAAGACTGGTGCATATCATAGCTGCATTTGTAAAAGACGTCTGCTTGTGGTATTTGAGAGGTACCCAAATGGGTCTGTTCACACCTTTTCTGAACATTTTAATCTGGACATCTGATCCAAGAGTAGGGCAGGGTTTGATACTGCTGTCATTTTCAGTAAATTCCTTTTGATTTCTTATCCCCTCCCATAAGTAAGAAATGCTGCTGCATCAGAGGTGAATTCTATACTGAATGTAGTATAATACTATGAGCAGCTCACTGTAACAGTTAATGATCAAGGAGGTCACTACTGCATTAAGACTTCCCACCCACTTTCTCCTGGTTCCTTTGTCATGCCTGTCAATTGCTAAGGGCCAAGATTTTGTCTCTTGGGACCTCTTTCTTGCCTTCATATTGTTCCTTTTAGGGGGGCCAGGTCAATGCTGTCCTAATTTTGCATAAAGGTAAGTGAAGATTTTTTGTAGATCACTTTCAGTCAACTTTTAGGGCTCTCTGCTGCAGTCTTTGGATGACATCTGACTTTCACAGCTCTTCAAGTCTTTTGGGTTTCTGATACCACAATGGAAATGGACTCCATTCTTACATCAAAGTATGTTTAAACTTCATGAAATTAGTATTTTCAATCTTTGTTAGCCAGAAGTGCTCTTTGCAGCACCTGCAATGTGCCCTGTAATGACTCCTGTAATTCCTGTGGAGTTAATGTATTGGTAACATATCCAAGTATGATTGTAAACTTTTTTTAATAAGACCCATTGCTCCTACTACTGGAACTCACTGGGTGTCTTCACATTGCCCTCATTTCTGCCTGCAAATCCTAGTACTTTGACTATGTGTATGTATACACACGACTGTAGTCACTGGGTGTAGCAGATGTTCTTAGTGTTTCACTGTTGTAGTCTTCACACTTGGGTTATCTGCCTGCAGGTAGCCCTCAGTCGGCCCGAATACCAGAGTCTTAGTATTTCTGCGTCGGATGCTGTCGCTTCTTCCATACAGTAAAGCCACAAGTAAGGCAAGTACTACCACGATGTGTATGAAGCAACTTCACTTTATTAAAACAATAAAAGCAGTATCATAGGCGCTTTCGGGTAAATCCCTTCATAAGATGATAAAACACTAGTAAAAACATAGTATCTAATATAGTACAACACAGCCAATGAAAATCAATAGTTTAAACGGGCAGCATCATTTAATCCTGTGGCTTTATCAGCTCCCAGTCTAAGAATCCATTTAATCTCTTTATATTCAGTTTCATTATACAAGTCACCTATTCTTTGACTTCTGTTTACAACGCATATAACCATAAAGGCAAACACATGATCACTATACAATTCTATATGCTTGTACAGTGCATTGTTCTTTTCTTAACCGTGTGTCCTATAGATGCTTAAAAATTCTATCTTTTAAGTCTGCAATTTGTTTTTCCTGCATAATGTGCAGTACACTGTTGACAGTTTGCAATATAGACAGCATTTTGCTTGTTAGCATGCATATTCAGAAAGTAATTCTTGTTGGTCTTGGGGTGTATAAAACAGTTCCCTTGTAAAATGTGCTTACAGGCTTTACAATGTAGGCATGGATAAGTTCCCTTCTTAATGCCTGAATTTTTAAAATGCATAGGTTCTTGACGCAAAATAACTTTCAAATTTTTATTTCTTTTAAAAATAAATCTAGGTTGTGTTCCTTCAACTCTAATTATATTTTCATCTGTTAAAAGAATTATCCAGTTGTCTCTATTACATATCCCACCTATATCATTACTGTGTTAAACTTATTTTCAAACCATCATTAGCTTTTGGAACATGTGCATCTACCTGTTTGCCTTTATGGTTATATGCGTTGTAAATAGAAGTCAAAGAATGGGTGATTTGTATAATGAAACTGAATATAAAGAGATGCAATGGATTCTTAGATTGGGAGCCGATAAAGCCCCCGGATGAAATGGTGTTGTCCCTTTAAAACCAGTTCTAGCAAAAAGGAGGGTAAACTATTGATTTTCATTGGCTGTGTTGACTATAGATACCATGTTTTACTAATGTTTTATCATCTGATGAAGGGATTTACCTGAAAGCGCTTATGATACTGCTTTTATTGTTTTAATAAAGTGAAGTTGCTTCATACACAGCGTGGTAGTAATTGCCTTACTTTTGGATTTGCTATTTGTTTTGGCAGTACTTTCAGTGGAAGGAGTCTTTTTTTTTTTTTTTTTTTTTGCTCCTTATGTCGCTTTCATGACGTCAGGGGTATAAAACAGGCAGCCAACGCCATTGCATCAGTCTTTCTTGCCGAGGAGCCCGAAGCAGTTTGCAAGTGACGGTCAGCCGCTACCTGAAATTTTCATATTAAAGTTTGTAATCCTGAAGTCTTCTAAAGCTAAGTACCCCATTGGGGACCCTTTTTTCTTGCTCTAACCAATGTCAGAAAAAGTTAACAATTGTCTTGCCTGTGGAAAGCAAATACCTCAGAGATTTTTCATTCTTACTGCGTCAACTGTTTAGGCCCAGACTGCAACTTCCCTAGTTGTCTGTTTTGTGCCTTGTTTAATGCCCGAAACATTAATCGTCGGGCTATCTTTGTCGCTAAATTCATTCTCTCGTTCTCCGTATTCTGAAATGGCTTTGGTAAGTCATCTGACTACCGATCTTCTGAAAAAGCATAAAGACAGAGACAGACTGCATAGGTCCAAAACTGCCGACGACGGTTCCGTTAAGCTAGCCGCCAGTCCGCCGGTACTCTGGCGCCTTTGCAGCCCCTGATGCCCGCTTCTGTGGATTCACAGGCCTCTGCTGAGATGCATTCAGAGTTCGTTATGCCTCAAGGTGCTTCTTCGACTGTGGAACCTGCGGATGCTTCTACCATGGATGGGTCTGGAGCTGCTGTGCAGGCACCGGCTTCTGAGGGTGTATTTCGACCTACTGATGTTCGGATCAAACCGACAACTTCGTTTTTAGCCAGAACTGCCGAGTTTCTTTGGCCCGGAGTATGCACTACACCTAGAAAACAGACTACCAAAGTGCATGCTCAAGCTCCCACGCCACAAAAACAAATGCTTAGAATGGCTGAAAACCTTATCACCCTAATTAGGGGAAGCCAGCCTTCCCCTGCTAAAAGACAAAGGTTTGAGTTTCCTAATGATTCTACAGACCAGGGGTCCAATGACTGACTCTTATGATTATCAAGATGTGCCCTTATCAGCCTATGAGGATTCAGATGCAGAGGAATCCATTCCTTCTGCCTCCCCTCCAGAGGATTTTTCTTTTGGTGAAACCTTGCATAGTTTGAGAGCTATCCTCAATCCAAAAAGAGACTCAGAGAATTTTGAGTTCCTGGATGTTGTAGGTGATGTTTTTATGGAATCCAGTCTTACTCCAGATACATTACCCCCGGCCCCTGATAGGTACTACAGAGTACCTGATTCCCACAAATTTCTCCAAGAATCCTTCTGCTGATCCAGAGACCATTTCCCAGGGACCTAAGGGTATTAAGGCTACTACAGCCAAAAATCCTACCCCTTCAGACAGGGATTCCAGAGCTTTTAGACAAATGGGGTCAGAAGGTTTATACCTCTGCAACTCTTGACAGGAGGGCATTGACTTGCCAGTTTCACATGTTGAAGTACCAGCAACATATTATAGAACTAATTAAACAAAAAATAATGGTGTTTCCAGCTTGTGCAGAAAATAAAGATTTACAAGAGCTAATGCATTCTGCAAACCAAGTTAGTAAGCATACTTTGCAATGTGGCTTTAATGCCCTAGAAGCTTCTTGCAGGGCTGCAGTCACTGGGTCTGTATTTAGATGTCATGCTTGGCTGAAGGAACAAACTTTGCCACATCAGGTCAAATCCAAATTATTAGACGCTCCATTAAATAAGGACTGTTTGTATGGCACCAAAGCAGAAGAAGTTCTTAAAAAGATGGAAGAAAAAGCTAAATCTATGCAAACTGTCAAAGAATTCTTACAAGTGCAGCCACCTAAATTCAGTAGGCATTGGCCTTCAAAAAACTGGTCTTTTCCGGCCCAATGAAACCAGAAAAGCGAAGCAAGTCCAGGAAGACCTCAACGAGCGAAAAAAATTTACGTAAACGTACTTTTAGAAACGTTTTCGCCTCTGTAAAAACAGAAGCTTCTTCAGACAAAAAGAAACACCAAATAACCACCATTTAAATCCTTCAATGTTGCTACTATGATGTCATTTCCTTGACAACAAGGGCAATCAATTCATGGTTTGCTAAAAGCACCAGTTTCTATTAAAAGTATACATATACAATCAAACAAGAAAATTTTGTATATTATAAAACATTCTAATAAAAATATTATATTAGACATAATCTAGACCAAACTCAGGGGAAACAGACCACCCAGACTACAGTCTCAGGGTATGCAGAAATCTAAAGAGTGGAGGGCCCCCACATCAAAAACAGGGAGTAGTAAGCCACCCCCTTATGGAAAAAGTTCACAATGACTTATCAGTTATCCTTCCCAGCCCTGCCCAATTACTTGTGCCCCTAGGAGGGAAACTTCCCCTTCATGCAAAAAAATGGGATGTCCATTACTCAGGACCGATGTGTCCTAAACATTGTATCCCATGGGTGCAAATTCTACTTCCATTCAATGCCAACCCCATGCGGGTTTCCAGACCTTCCTCCAAACCAGTGGGAAGAGGCTCAAAAGCAATTACTTTCCCTGCTCAATATCAGAGCTATTCAACCTGTTCCACTAGAACAAAGGGGTCAGGGTTTCTACTCCAGACTTTTCCTGGTACCCGGAAAAGAGGGCTCTTGGCGCCCAATCCTGGATATATCAATTCTCAACACCTTTCTGGTGGTCCCAAAATTCAAGATGCTTACCCTGCAACATCTTCTCCCTATGCTAGCCAAGGATGGCCTGGTTAGTCACTCTAGACTTAAAAGAAGCTTGTCTGCACATCCCCATAAGGGAGTCATGCAGAAAATAAATATGTTTCAGGGCAGGCTCTATGCACCATCAGTTCTGTGCACTTCCCTTTGGCTTATCTACTGCGCCCAGAGTATTCACAAAGTGCCTGGCTCCAGCCATTGCATACTGCAGGCAGAAAAATATCCAAATTTTCCCATACCTGAACGACTGCCTGATTCAGGCTTACAGTCAGGAATTGCTACTTCAGCACCTGGCATTTTGTAAAAAGCCTTCTCACCTCCTTGGGGTACACCATCAATGAAAAGAAATCACAGCTGGTGCCCAGTCGAAAGATTGTATTCCTGGGGGCAAACTTAGACACAACTTCCCAGATGGCATTTCTCACTTCAGAAAAGCAGATCTATCTGACAAACTACTTCAAACAAATGGCCACCAGAACCCAGCTATCTGCAAGAAAAATGCTGCAAGCCCTAGGGTTCATGGCCTCATGTATTCTGCTAATTCCATATGAGGAAATTTCAATGGTACTTAGACAAGGTATGATAGGAATGACTGTTTCCTGGTCCTGAGAATGTTGGCACCAAAGACTTTTTAAGGGCAGAGTTCCTTTGGTGGGCAGCATCATGCAACCACAATAAGGGACTGTTTTTTACTCATCCCCTCACCGCCCAAACCCTGATAACAGACTCAGACTATGCATGATGGGGGGCTCACATGGCAGGCAAATGCATTCAGGGCCACTGGAGCCCAGAACAGATTCTCCTGCACATCAATCAAAAAGAGATGCTAGCTGTACAGAATGCTCTGACAGCCTTCAAACACCTAATCCTTCCAGGACAACTGCTTATAAAAACAGACAACACCACAGTTATGTGGTACATAAACAAGCAGGGGAGAATCCATTCTTACCCACTCTGCAGGTTAGCCATGGCCCTGTGGAACACAGCCTTGAGCAGCCAAGTACATATACAAGCTCAATTCCTGCCAGGCAAACAAAATTCACTGGCAGATGGCTTCAGCAGAAATCTCGTAGACCCACATTCATGGAAATTGGAGCCCAACACCTTCAACCTTCTGATCCAGAGGGTGGAGGACACTGGAGGTGGACCTCTTTGCCTCCCTCGAGAACCACCAGTTGAGCAAATACTGCACCAGGAACCCTCACAACAGCACTTGGAAGGTGGATGCCCTATTCTTTAAATGGGAAAACCTCTCAGTTTATGCCTTTCTCTCTCTGCCCCTTCTCTCGAGTACTACTCAAGATAAAACAGGACAGACCAAGGTGCCCCAGACTGGCCATGCCAGCACTGGTACTCACTCTTATAAGTGCCACCCTGGCACATTCACCAGACTCCTACCCTGCTGTCTCAGCAGGAGGGACAGATTTTGCATCCATAGTTGCAAACCCTAAACCTTGCAGCCTGGCTTATACCTTGAATACCCCACCAGCAACCCTCAGCAAACAGGTGCTGGACGTCGTTCTTGAAGCCAGAAGGCCTAGTACTAGGAAATCCTATGCTGAAAAGTGGAAAAGATATTGTTCTTGAAGTCTCAAGGGATGGACACAACAGTGCCTTCCTTGCCTCTAATCCTGGATTACCTAGCAGAGCTACTCCACAGAGGCCTGTCCTTCTCCATTAAGATTCATGCCTCTGCCATCTCAGCTCGTTATAATACTGAGCCACCTCTATTTTCTCACCCTCTCATCAAACCGTTCTAAGAGGGGCTAACAACTTAAGGTCCCCTAGGAGAGCACCCATCCCTGCCTGAGACCTTAACTTTGTACTGGAAAAAGCTCACGCTTCCTCCTTTTGAAACTGCTGCCGCAGCAGAGTTAAAATTCCTCTCTCGGAAGACCGCCTTGCTTTTAGCCATAACTTCAGCAAGAAGAGTGTCTGAGTTAAGGCACTAATGGCTGTGGAACCCTTCATTATTTTCCATGCTGACAGGGTTTCCTTCAGGACTAACCCGTACTTTATGCCTAAGGTGGTGTCCACTGTGGCTTTAAACCAATCCATCCATTTGCCAACCTTCTTCCCTACCCCTCAGAATAAAGGGGAAAAGATCCTGCACTCCTTGGACGTGCGCACACAGCTCAGGTTCTACCTTGATAGGACTAAGCCTTTCAGAAAATCTGACCAGCTGCTAGTCAGCTTTGCTACAGGGGCAGAGGGTAAAGCCATTTCAAAACCATTTCCAAATGGGTAGCACACTGCATCCATTTCTGCTACAAGCAGCATGGAAAACCTACCCCACAGGGGATCAGACCACATTCCAGTAGGGCTACTTCCACCTCTACAGCATTTCTCAGGGGAGTCCCTACCAGGGACATTCTGGAAGCAGCAACCTGGAGTTCTGTACACACCTTCACCAAGCATTACCACCTTACCTATCTTTTCTAAATCCAGGGCTGGATTTGCTACAGCAGTCTTGCAAGGCCTACTAGCCAGTCCTAACCCTTCTTGACTGCCTCCACACTTCCTCAGCTTTGGAAATCAACCCAAGTGTGATGACTGCAACAGTGAAACACGAGGAACATAGTACAGTTGTGTGCACTTACAAATGCAGATGTTCAAGTGCATTCACTGTTGCAGTTCTGGATGTTCATCGTGTTACCCTGCTGCGGTCATCACACTTGGGTTATCCTGTCGTCAGGCGGTCCCGCAGTCGGCCGGAATTCCAAAGTCTTGGTCCAGCGTTGGTTGCTGTCGCTTCTTCCCTGACGTCAGTGCGCCAGGGGGTATATATAATGCATCCGACACCATTTTCTCCAGTCTTTCTTGCCGCGCGGTGGCCGAAGCAGAAGCAGTTCGCAAGTGCCGGTCGGCAGACTCCTGAGATTTTCGAAGTCGAATTTCAGATCCGAAGTCTTCCATAAAGCTAAGTACCCCATTGGGGAAACTTTTCTTGCCTCAGACAGATGTCCGAAAAAGCTAACAATTGTATTTCTTGTGGGAAGCAAATACCTCATAAGGATTTTCATTCTTACTGCATACCTTGCTTAGGCCCACACCACGACGTCACTGGTTGTCATTTTTGTGCTAGGTTTAATAAGCGTACTATAAAAAGACGCTTTGATTTCGCACGACACCGGTAGAAAATTTAACTACACTATGCCGTCGGAGCAACCGACTACTGGCATGCACAAAAAATGCAAGGATAAGGACAGGCAGCCTAGACCCAAGCCAGACTCCGAGGCCTCGGCTGGTCCGATCTCCGGTTCACCGGTCTTCAGTGAGGCTTCGACGCAGACCCTGACTACCGCAGATCTGGAACCAGAGACCACTTCGGAGCTTTTGGCGGAGAGTACTAGGCCGACGCAGCCATTTTGTTTAGCCCCTACCGACGACACTGCTGAAAAAGATGTCGGTGCTGCAGAAACACCTTTGGTTTCTGAAGGTGTCTTCAGACCGACGCTCACCATAAAAACGTATCCTAAGACTAAAACTCCTGTTAAACCTAAAAAGACTGCACTTCATTCTCCAGTTCAAGGCCGGATGAAGATTTGATCCCTTTAATCGGGGGTTCCCAACCCCCACCCAACAAAAGGCCTAGAGGAAGATTATGCCTCCTCTGGACAAGTGTCTATTTCCTCAGGCTCCTCTGAGGACCAAGATTACTCCTTCTCCCCTTATGAAGATTCTGATGCTGAGGATTCTATTCCCTCAGCTTCTCCTCCTGAAGACTACTCCTTTGGGGAAACTTTGCACACTATGAGGGAACATTTTCACTGGGAAGGTCAGGACTACTCTGACTCAAAGAAAAGGCTCAGAGTTTCTTTTACTCCCCCAGCACAGACCTCTTGCCATCCCCCCAGTTTTAGACATTGTGGATGATGTTTACTTAGAATCCAGTTTGAACCCAGATTCTCTACCTCCTGCTCCGGCCAAACCTGACAGATACTATAGAGTGCCTGATTCCCACAAATTTCTTTATAAAAGCCCTGTTGCTGATCCAGAGACCATCTCCCAGGGTCCCAAAGGGGCTAAGGCCTTCTATGGCAAAAAATCCTGTACCCTCTGAAAGGGACTCCAGCGCACTAGACAGGTGGGGGGGGGTTTACACCTTGGCCACTCTAGCTGTGAGTGCACTAAATTGCCAATTTCACATGCTAAAATATCAGCAATTTCTAATGTCTCAGTTAAAACTAAAAATGAGCACACTCCCTCAACAGTCTGAATTGAAAGAAATGCAGGATCTGTTGCATGCAACTGAACAGGTGGGCAAACGTACTTTACAATGTGGGTTGGATTCTTTGAAGGCTTCCTGCAGAGCAGCTGTTACTGGGTCTGTTATACGTAGGCATGCTTGGTTAAAGGAACAAACTCTGCCTGATCATGTTAAAGCAAAGCTTCTAGATGCTCCCTTACAGCAGGATGTTCTTTTTGGGATTAAAGCAGAAGTAGTCTTAAAGAAAATGGAGGATAAGGCAAAATCTATGCAGACAGTCAAAGATTTCCTACAGGTACAAGCCCCCTCACTTCAGCAGAAATTAGCCAACAAGAAATTGATCCTTTCCAGTTACTGACAGACCACAGAGGGGTAAATACAGACATCCAAGAGGCAGAGGACAACCACAAGCCCAGTACAAACCTCGCCAATGAGGCACTGCAACACAGAAGGGAGGGGAAGACAGGTCCCAAACTACCAGAAGATAAACTCAATGACTTGCACCTCATCTGGCCAAGCAACACTCTCTTGGCAGCCCCCTTGGGAGGAAAACTCTCACTTTTTTCAGACAACTGGCACATTGTCACAAAGGACAAATGGGTCCTAGACATAATTTCACAAGGATACAGATTCCATTTTCACACCTTGCCAGTGAAAAGAAGAATGCCAAACCTGCCACAAAATCAATGGGCAGAGGCACACAAACAAATTACAGCTCTCATGGACATGAGAGCCATTCAACTGGTACCTACTCGAGAGCAAGGCCAAAGATTTTACTCAAGACTCTTTCTAGTTCCCAGTAAGGACAATGCCTGGAGACCAATTCTGGACCTTTCAATTCTAAACACCTTCTTACAAGTACCCAAATTCAAAATGCTAACACTACAGCAGCTTTTTCCATGTTGGGCAAGAAAGCATGGCTAGTAACGTTGGACCTCAAGGAGGCATACCTGCATGTCCCTATCAGACAAAGTTGCAGAAGATACCTCTGTTTCATTGCAGGTTCAGCCCATTACCAATTCTCTGCACTGCCCTTTGGCTTATCTACTGCGCCCAGGGTCTTCACAAAATGCCTGGCACCAGTAATTGCATACTGCAGACAAAGAAGAATTCAAATATACCCATACCTGGACGACTGCCTCATCCAAGCAGAAAGCAAGGACATCCTCTTATAACATCTGGCTTTTGTAAAACATATTCTAAGTTGCCTGGGGTACACAGTAAACGAAAAGAAATCAAAACTAGTACCCTCACAAAATGACATTCCTGGGTGCCAGCTTGAATGCAATGACCCAGAAGGCTTATCTGATGCCAGACAAACTACAACTGACTCAATATTTCAGAACAGTGGCAACAAAGACCCAACTACCTGCAAGAAAAATTCTGCAAGCCTTGGGCTTCATGGCATCTTGCATACTACTAATACCATTTGCAAAGCTGCATATGAGGAAATTACAGTGGTACCTAAAAAGCGTATGGTCTTAACACAGCCACAGCTTGGACACAATGATAGCTCTCATTCCCTGCCTACAACAGGAGTTTCTATGGAGGTCACAGGCATGTCACCTTCACAAGGGTCAGCCTTTCACCTTGCCCCCAGCCAGGCAAACTATGACAGCAGATGCATCGGACTACGCCTGGGTGGCACACATGGCAGGACAGTGCGTTCAAGGCGTATGGACTGCAGATCAAAGGAATCTGCACATCAATCAAAAAGAGATGCTAGCTGTACAGAATGCTCTGACAGCCTTCACGAATCTATTACATCCAGGACAACTTACAATAAGGATGGACAACACCACAGTAATGTGGTACATAAACAAACAAGGGGGTACACACTCCTACCCTCTATGCAGGCAAGCATTGACCTTGTGGAACACAGCTCTGGCTTACCAAGTTCAGTTACAAGCTCAATTCCTGCCGGGAAAAAAGAACACATTGGCAGACTACCTCAGCAGAAACATCATGGATCCCCACGAGTGGAAACTGGATCCACAAGTCTTTGCAATGATAACTCAAAAATGGGGCCTTCCAGACATAGACCTGTTTGCCAGTCCTCAAAACTATCCACTAACAAAATTTTGTATAAGGACACTTCACCATCAAGCTTGGAAAGTGGACGCACTCTTTCAGTTGGAAAAAACTGACAGTATATGCCTTCCCTCCATTGCCTCTCCTCACAAAGGTGCTTCTGAAGGTCAGAAAGGAGAGACCACGACTGATACTCATAGCCCCAGACTGGCCACTCCAACACTGCTACCCACAATTGAGAAATATGGCCCAGGGCCCACCTTGGATTTTACCACAAATTGCCCATTTGCTCACACAGCAAAACAATCAGATTCTTCACAGCCAGCTCAAAACCTTAAATCTGGCTGCATGGCAAATCACCTAAGCATCCAGCCAGCTCCTCTTTCCCAAGCGGTTATGGATGTTATTCTGGAAGCTAGGAGGCCCAGCACCAGGAAGGCTTATTCGGACAAATGGAAAATGTTTTGTGCCTGGAACCAAGCTAAAGGCCAAAACACACTTCAGCCTCACATGCCTCATATTCTACAGTATTTAACTGAGATGTTGCACAAAGGACTTTCTTTTTCTTCCATTAAAATCCATGCATCAGCTATTTCAGCCCACTACAACACGGATCCACCCTTGGGCAAAAAACATTAGGCCCCCCAGGAGAGCACCTACACCAACATGGGACCTCAATTTTGTTCTGGAAAAACTTACGCTACCTCCCTTTGAACCAGCTTTCTCTGCAGATCTACAGTTCCTATCATGGAAGACTGCCCTGCTGCTAGCAATAACTTCAGCTAGAAGAGTCTCAGAGCTGCAGGCACTAATGGCAGTGGAATCTTTCCTCATTTTCCATCAAGACAGAGTTTCTCTACAAACTAATCCTTCCTTCATGCCTAAGGTGGTTTCCAGTGCGGCTTTAAATCAAACCATCCACTTACCCACCTTCTTCCCAAATCCACAGAACAAAGGAGAAAGACTCCTGCATTCCCTGGACATTCACAGGCAACTTCGTTGCTACTTGGATAAAACTAAGGCTTTCAGAAAATCTGACCAGCTCTTTGTATCCTATGCTACAGCTTCACAAGGGAAGGCTATGTCCAAACAAACCATTTCCAAATGGATAGGACATCGTATTCGTTTTTGCTATACCCATCATGGAAAACCAGTTCCTGCTACCATTAGGCCCCACTCTACCAGGGCAACAGCTACATCTACAGCCTTCCTCAGGGGGGTTCCAACCAAGGAGATTTTGGAAGCTGCAACTTGGAGTTCAGTACACACCTTTACCAAACACTATCACTTACCACTTTACTCTAAGACTAGAGCTGGCTTTGCCACTGCAGTTCTGCAGGACCTTCTAGCCTCCTCTAACCCTCTATAACTCCTCCACCCATCCTTAGCTTTGGGATTCTACCCAAGTGTGATGACTACAGCAGGGTAACACGAACATAGTACAGTTTTGTACCTACCATAAATGTAGATGTTCGAGTGTACACCCTGCTGCAGTCCAGGTTACCCTCCCTCCACCCCCTCTGATCTAACTGGCTAAATCTCTACAATACCTTCCTGATGTATTTGCTTATAGCTGGAGGGATTTTGTGTTTGTGTACAAATTACTTAATTTGGTACTAATTACTGTCCACCTTTTTGGAGGCACCTGACTTCTGGGGCAAGAAAAGCTGAAGAAAATGGCGTTGGATGCATTATATATACCCCTGGCGCACTGTGACATCAACCGACGCCGGACCAAGACTTTGGAATTCCGGCCGACTGTGGGACCGCCTGACGACAGGATAACCCAAGTGTGATGACTGCAGCAGGGTGTACACT
The DNA here is from genome assembly GCF_019279795.1 of Protopterus annectens. Classification (NCBI taxonomy): domain Eukaryota; kingdom Metazoa; phylum Chordata; order Ceratodontiformes; family Protopteridae; genus Protopterus; species Protopterus annectens. The sequence goes on from NC_056750.1 coordinate 450,837,520, forward strand.
CGAACATCTACATTTATGGTGGGTACAAAACTGTACTTTTCCGTCCTTCCAGCCCTCTGGTTTTCTTTATCTTTCTACCTCGCCTTTCTATGGCCGTTCCTCACCATATACTAGCACCCTATTTGGGGGCTCCTGACATTTGGGGCAAGAAAAACTGATGTAATGGCATTGGCTGCCTGTTTTATACCCCTGACGTCATGGAAAAAGCGACCGCATCCGACGCAGAAATACTAAGATTCTGGTATTCGGGCAGACTGAGGGCTTCCTGCAGGCAGATAACCCAAGTGTGATAACCGCAAAACTGAATACACTCTAACATCTGCATTTATGGTAAGTGTACACAACTGTTCTTTTTGGTGACCAGTGCTACTTTTCTCGTCTTTTCATGGACTACTCTATCTGGTTTTATTTAGTGTATTTTTTGATCTGTTGATAATGGGTGATCCAATGCAATATAAACTTTATAATTTTCTATGATGCTTTGTGGCTCATGTTTCCAGTGTTTTTCAGCTACTTCAGTATTATGTTTGCACAATTCGCAATGCAGCAGTCTTGCCACATTATTATGCCTTTCAATATACGGTCCTTCTGCTATTAGTATGTCACAACCAGCAACAAGATGTGCGACTGTTTCACAAAAACTTAAGATGTTCTTCGTGTTTCACTGCAGCAGTCATTACATTTGGGGGTAATCTGCTGGCAGGTTGCCCTCAGTCGACCTGATTAACAAAGTCTTGGGTCCTGCGTCGGTTGCTGTCCCTTCTTCCAAGACATCAGGGGTATAAAACATGCAGCCGACACCATTACATCAGTCCTTCTTGCTGCGCGGTGCCCGAAGCAGAAGCAGTTTGCAAGTGCAGGTCGGCAGACTCCTGAAATTTTCATTTTCGAGTTTCAGAACCAAAGTCTTCAACTAAAAGCCAAGCACCCCATTGGGGAAACTTTTTCTTGCTCCTTACCGATGTCAGTAAAAGTTAATAATTGCCTTACTTGTGGGAAGCAAATATCTCTTAAGGATTTTCGTATGTACTGTATTCGTTGCCTAAGCCCTGAGCACAACGTGCCTTGCTGTTGGTTTTGTGCTAAATTTAATCCAGGCAAGATTAAACGTCTGTATATTTTTGCTTCTAAATATTTTGGCACAAGATTTAACTATCCAGAAATTTCATCTGTTAGCAATCAGACTACCAGAATACCTAAAAAAAAACCGCAAAGAAAGACAGACCATCTAGGTCCAAAACAGACTACGTTTCTCCTAAGCCAGTTGCCAGTTCGCCAGTACTCAGTGAGGCGCTTTCACAGCCCCTGATACCAGCAACTTCTGATTCGCAGGCCGCTACTGAGACCCATTCAGAGTCCGGTATGCCGCAAGATGCTTCAATTATGGAACCTGCGAATGTCTCTACCTCAGATGGGTCCGGAGCCGCTGTGCAGGCACCGGCTTCTGAGGGTGTTTTCAGGCCTACAGATTTGTATTTTAGACCAACGCCATCTTCAAAACTAAGGCCAAAATCTAAATCTGTCTTAAAAAAACGATGCCTGGGCCACATGTGCAGGTCCCTATGCCTAAAAAGCAAATCAAAATGGCTGAAAATTTAATTACTGTGATCAGGGGTAGCCAACCCCCTCCTAAGAGGCCTAGACAAAGACATTGATTATGAATCTTCTGAACAGGGTTCTGTTTCTTCTGACTTTTCTAATGAGCAGGATTTGTCTATTCCTACTTATGAGGACTCTGATGCAGAGGATTCCGTCCCTTCTGCCTCTCCCCCTGAGGATTTTTCTTTTGGGGAACCTTCTCTGAATTTAGAGAGAGACTTGGGGATTTTCTTCTACTTCCTCAGCATAGGCCTTTGGGTATACCTCCTGTTCTAAACATTGTTTATGTATTTTTAGAATCTAGTACGACTCCTGATTCTCTGCGTCCGGCTCCTTGTAAGCCAGACAGATACTACAGGGTTCCTGACTCCCACAAATTCCTTTTCAAAAACCCTACTGCTGATCCTGAAACCATTTCTCAGGGTCCCAAGGGCATTTAAGGCCTCTACTGCTAAAAATCCTACCCCTTCTGATAGACTCCAGGGCGCTGGATAGATGGGTTAAGAAGGTTTACACGTCTGCAACCTTGGTAATCAAGGCTTTAAACTGTCAATTTCATATGCTTGAATATCAGCAGCATATCATGGGACTACTTAAACAGAAAATGATGTTAATCTCTGTGTGGAAAATAAAGAATTGCAGGATTTATTGTATTCAGCTGAACAAGTTGGAAAACGTACTTTGCAATGTGGTTTTGATTCCTTGGAGGCTTCTTGCAGGGCTGCTGTAACTGGATCTGTGCTAAGAAGGCATGCTTGGCTCAAAGAGCAAACTCTGCCTGACCATGTTAAAGCAAAATTGTTGGATGCTCCTTTGCAACAGGACCATTTCTTTGGTAATAAGGCTGAAGAAGTGTTAAAAAAGATGGAAGATCAAGCTAAATCTATGCAAACTGTGAAAGATTTCTTACAAGTGCAACCTCCAAGATTTAGTAGGTTCTGGTCTACTAAGAACTGGCCCTTTCCAGTCCCCTTGAGAGTCAAATCAAGACATTCCAAAGGCTCCAGGTTTCAGCCACAAAGAACTTTTAGAACAAAACAATGGGGGGTGCCTCCACCTCCAAATCTGGAGGCAACAAGGCACCTCCCTATGGTAAACAGTCTCAATGACTTCCCTCTACAATCACCAAGCACTTGCCTCTTAGCCGCCCCTTTGGTGGGAAAACTAGCACTTCATGCACGAAACTGGAACTTATTACCTAGGACAAATGGGTTTTAAATATAGTATCCCAGGGATACAAATTTCACTTCTACACATTGCCAATCTCAAACGGATGGTCAGATCTGCCCCCAAATCAGTGGGCAGAGGCCCAGAAACAAGTTCTGTCCCTCATGAACATGGGGGCTATTCAACCAGTACCGGAAGAGGAAAAGGGACAAGGTTTCCATTCCAGATTTTACCTGGTACCCAGAAAAGACAAATTATTGCGTCCAGTTCTAGACTTATCCACTCTAAACACATTTCTGGACATTCCAAAATTCAAGATGCTGACTCTTCAACGTTACTACCTATGCTAGGCAAAGATGCCTGGTTGGTAACTCTAGACTTGAAAGAGGCTTACCTGATATCCCAATCAGGGAATCTTGCAGAAGATACCTCCGCTTCAAAGCAGGCTACTTGCATTACCAGTTCTCTGCACTGCCCTTTGGCTTACTTCTGTGCCCATGGTTTTCACAAAGTGCCTGGCACCAGTAATTGCATTTTGCAGGCAAAGAAATATTCAAATATATCCATACCTGGATGATTGTCTAATTCAGGCAGAAATCAAGGACATTCTTCTAAAGCATCTGGCTTTTGTAAAAAGGGTTCTAACTTGTCTAGGGTACACCATAAACGAAAATAAATCACAATTGGTACCCTCTCAAAAAATTACATTCCTGGGTGCAAGCTTGAATACAACTGCCCAGATGACTTACCTTATGCCAGAAAAGCAAATTCAATTGATGACTTACTTCATACAGGTGGCCACAAAAACCCAGCTATCTGCAAGACAAATTCTGCAGGCCTTGGGGTTCATGGCCTCCTGCATTCTTCTAATTCCATATGCAAGACTGCATGTGAGGAAACTTCAGTGGTACTTAAAGTTTATGGAGTCAACATTGTCACAGCCTGGAAACAATGATTCCTATTATACCTTGCCTGCAAGTAGAGTTCCTATGGTGGGCCGAGGCCTGCCACCAAAACAAGGGACTGCCATTCACTCCGCCCCCTGCCATCCAAACCCTAACAACAGATGCATCAGACTATGCTTGGGGGGCTCATCTGGCAGGGAAGTGCATTCAGGGCAAATGGAACCCAAATCAAATGCACCTACATATCAATCAGAAAGAGATGCTAGCTGTACAGAATGCTCTGACAGCCTTCAAGGACTACCTTCATCCAGGACAACTAATGATAGACAACACCACAGTTATGCGGTACATAAACAAGCAGGGGGTACACATTCCTACCCCCCTTTGCAGACTAGCCATGGCATTGTAGAACACGACCTTGACCTTTTAGATACAACTACAAGCTCAATTCCTGCCAAGAAAGCTAAATACTCTGGCAGACTAAGCAGAAATCTTATGGACCCACACAAATGGAAATTGGAACCACAAGTTTTCAACATGTTGCCACGCAAATGGGGGAACCCAGATATAGTTCTGGGGTGAGGCAAAAAGATTGATCAGTTGGACAAATTCCGCACAAAAATTTATCACAAAAAAGCTTGGAAAGTGGATGCTCTACCAGTCTATGCCTTTCCCCCTCTGCCTCTGCTCTCCGAAGTTCTACTAAAAGTCAAACAGGGCAAACCAAAAGTGATTCTGATTGCTCCAGACTGGCCTCGCCAACACTGGTACCCACTCCTGCGCAATGTGTCGCACCTTCCTCCGTGGCACCTTACCTACTGTCCCAGCAGAGCTACCGAATTCTGCACACTCGCCTCCAAACTTTGAATCTTGCAGTGTGGCTAATCCACTAATTTTATCCTTGGCATCCCTCAGCAAACCGGTGATGGATGTCATTTTGGAGGCTAGAAGGCCTAGTACTAGAAAATCTTATGCTGACAAATGGAAAAGATTCTGTGCCTGGAACCAGTCACAAGGAATAAGCACAGTAATGCCCAATATTCCTCAGATTCTACAATAGTTAACTGAGATGCTTCACAAGGGCCTTTTTCTTCTATAAAAATCCATGCCTCTGCCATTTCAGCTCATTGCAACACGGAACCTCCCCTCTTCTCTCATCTTCTGCTAAAGCAGCATCTCAGAGGGGCCAAAAATTTAAGACCTCCCAGGAGAGCACCAACTCCTGCATGGGACCTCAAATTTGTTTTGGAAAAACTCACTCTCCCTCCTTTTGAGCCAGCTGCTACTGCAGACATAAATTTATAGACTGGACTTTGTTCATAGATGTCATTGCTGTTTTCAATATTAATTTTAATCTTCTAAAATATTCCCTACTAAGTTTTATTCGTATTTGTTCTTGTTTTATTCTTGGTCTTTTAATTCCCAAGTATTTATGTACTCAGTCTTGCTGAAGTTTTTACATCATTCCTGTCCCAAACTGATGTTTTCTTGGCACTGCAGCTTTCCTGCTTTAAAGGCTACCTTTGCACATTTATCAAGACCAAATGACATTCTTATATCATCTGAAAAAGTTTTGACCACTTGTAGTTGTGTTTTCAGTTCCTAGTCTGAACTGTTGAGTTTTAAATCATCTGCAAAGAGATAAGTCTTTTGCAGTTTGTTTTCTGGGAGTCAAATTGTAGCCATGACCTAATCTGTTAAGTAGACAGCTTAATGGATTAATGGCAAGACAAAAGAGCAACGGTGACAGTGTGTCACCCTGGAATTTTCCCCATTCCTCAGCAGCAGAACCCCCCCCAAATGGCTGGTCTGATGTTACCTTACCTGAGATACCTTCACTTACCTAATTATGAGGATGACATCTGCTTGAGCTGTCGTAATCTCATTCTTGTCATGTTTGTGCTCTGCCATTGGTCCATTCATATGACTAAAAGAGCTAGTGTAAATTAACTACCCCTTGAGGAAACTTTTCCTACCCACTTTCTTGGCAGATTTGTCTATTTTTGGCATTTTGAGAAAAAAAAAATGACACCGGTAGAGGTGCAGGATACGTAATTAAATGAAAGAAACTGGTGTGACTGCAGGTGTCAGAGTCCTCAAAGATTTTCACAACCGGTATACTTGCTGCCTAGGTCTAGAGCATAATGTTGCTAATTCTGATTTGCCAGGGTTTTCATCCAAAAATTAATGAGCAAAGGTAGGAAGGCTTTCAGGCAAACCTAACCCAAAAAAATGATGGTCCTACATGGCTGTGTAGTTGCAAAAGCAGGCAGCACATACACATCTTCAAAAAAAAAGATAGAAGTCGCAAAAGAGAATTTGAAGGGGACAATCAAACTAGATTAATCAGTATGAGCTAAAGGGTCTGAGGATATCTGCTTCATGGATTTGCCCTCCACCACCTGAACTGGTTAGAATGCCCAGATTTACACTGAATCAACCATTAATCGCCCATACAGTTGTGTATAAACCTGATAACTGCCCGGCTCTATATGACCTTGTTCAACCCTATACTAACCTTAAGTCTCTTAGGTCAGCTGATAGTGTTGCTTAAAGTTATCAAAACTTATAACTCACAAGGAGACTCCTTATACTGTCACAAATTTGCTAAATACTGGAATTGTCTTCCACAACATATTCTATCCATCACTAATACTCATAACCTCAAACAGGTCCTAAAACAATACTTCTCTAGTCATTGGATGTGCTCCTCTTCTTCCCCAGACTAGCCTGTTCTTACCCTCCTCTGAGACTCTTCATGCCCTCACATAGCTTTGTGTCCTAGGTGATGACACTTCCGCCTTTTTCTAGATCAATCAATTCTTTTTCACTTAGTCTTTTATATGCATATATGGTTTCACTTCATAATCTCGAAATGCTGAAATCTCGAATTTCAGCATTCTGAGACCATGAAGCTGAAAATGCAGAATGCCGAAAGTGCATAAGAGCGAATTCGAATATCTCCACTCCGCACTTATGCATTTCTGGTAAGTTACGTGAAGTGTTTGGCTGGTATGGTGTTTGGAATTGAAGGTGTGTTTTTGTATGTGTGGGTAAGGGTAGGGAAGTATAATTGAGTGTTGGTTTTGATGGTGTTTGTATATGTGTGATATGTATTTGTGTGCGAGCGAGTGTAGAATGCCGCGGTGTGATTTTTTTTTTTTTTTTTTTTTTTTTTTTGTATTGTGCGATCTCGGAGTTATATATAAGTAGGGGGTGGGAGGTGCAGGGGAGCTTGCCCCCCTGTTTTTAGATGTGTGGTTTGTGTGCTGTGGGTAGAATGGTGTGTGTGTTATGTGGTGTATGTATGTTCGTGATTGTGTGATTTGTGATTGTGGGTTTTGGGATTGTGAATGGTTCGGCTTCATAGTTTAAAAATGCTGAAATTCGAGATTTCAGCATTTCGAGATTATGAAGTGAAGCCACACACACACACATTTATATTTATATATATATTTATATATATTTATATATATAAATATATTTATATATATATATATATATATATGTGTGTGTGTGTGTGTGTTTACACAAAAAATAGTTTACTACTTTGTTCTGAATTTTCCGATGTAATGATGTCTTGTTTGTTAATGCTGATAATGATGCATCATATGTAACAGTTACAACCTTTTGCTTTTTATATGGTTCTCCCTCATATTTTGTATTTAATGGCTTTAATTTTTAACTGTTACTTCTCTGGAGCTTGTTCTCCCTGGGTCTCTGCCTAAAACGGGCTAATTGCCCAGTCGTACATTACCTGGTAATCAAATGTCAATAAGTATGTATGTAATGGAGGCACTTGAACAGCCTATGGCTTTGATGTGTCTTAAAGATGAGGCCTGTAACAGTGTTGTCCAAGATCATCACATCTTAGGCCCCAGTAGGTCCTTAAAGACTGAAAAGCAGAGTGAGCGGACCACATGTAGTCATTTTTTCAGGTACCAGTATTGAACCCACCATTTAATTCTAAAATAGAAGTGTGGATTCTGTATATAGCTGATACCCAAGTAAAGTATGCCATCCCACAAAAATGTCAGGAGTGTCTCCCACAAGGTTTAAAAATCCTGAGTAGCTGCCTGTTCCTCTAGGACACAGCACCTGAAGCCCAAGTCTCAGCCAAGAGCAATTGGCAGCTCTTGGTGGCTGCCTTAGTGCCAACCAACTCCCCTCCAGGAGTTGGACTTGATTGGCTCAAGGTTTCCTTCTCTTCTCATGTAGCCTGCAGTGTGATCTTTAGCAGCTCAGTCATTAGTTCCTCTCCCTGGCAGAAAGAGGGGCCTCTCCCCTGTGTTTGACATTTTTTTTCTGAGACTGAGGAGAAGAAACTGGACTACAAGTTGCAAATTGCTCACCTTCTCTCTCTGTCTCCCTCTCACCCTTCAGAAGAAAGCTAGATTTTCTGTAACTGGGTCTTCCAAATCAAAAACTATACATGTTCTTCGTGTTTCACTGTTGCAGTCATTACACTTGGGTTATCCTGCTGGCAGGCTACCCTCAGTCGGCCTGAATTCCAGTGTCTTGTTCCGGCGTCTGTTGCTGTCACCTCTTCCCTGACGTCAGTGCGCCAGGGGGTATAAAAGATGCAGCCGACACCATTTTCTTCAGTCTTTCTTGCCGCGCGGTGCCCAAAGCAGAAGCAGTTTGCAAGTGCCGGTCGACTGACTCATGAGATTTACGTGTTCGAATTTCAGATCCGAAGTCGTCTTTAAAAGCTAAGTACCCCGTTGGGGAAAACTTTTTTCTTGCTCCAGACCGATGTCAGAAAAAGTTAATTATATTTCTTCTGGGAAGCAAATACCTCATAAGGACTTTCACTCTTACTGTATTCCTTGCCTAGGCCCTGACCACGACGTTGCTAGCTGTCTGTTTTGTGCTAGATTTAACCAACGCACTATTAAGCGTCTGTACGATTTTGCATTCCACTATTTTGGCAGAAGATTTAATTACACTATGCCATCGGATAGCCATCAGACTACCGGAATTCACAAACGCAAAGATAAAGAAAAGGACAGGCATCCAAGGTCCAAAACCGACGATGAGGCTTCCTCTAAGCCAGTCGCCGGTTCTCAAGCGCTTTTGCAGCCCCTGACATACGCTACTTTGGACTCTCAGGCCGCAACAGACTCTACTAGGCCGCTGGAAGCTCAGGGTATTGGACCTTCGGAAATATTTCCCTCAGATGGTTCCGGAGCTGCTGAGCAGGCATCTGCTTCTGAGGGTGTTTTCAGACCTACTCAATTATACATTAAAGCGACTCCAGCTACAAAGGCAAAGACCAAAGCACCTTTAAAGACAAAGAAACAAGTACTACAGCCTCATGGTCAGGCCTCCATGCCCAAAAAACAAATGCTCAAAATGGCTGAAGACTTGATTACTTTGATCAGGGGTTCCCATCCCCCTCCTGATAAAAGGCCTAGGCAAAAGACAGAATATGAATCTTCAGATCAGGTTTCCATTTCTTCTGATTCCTTTTCTGATCAGGAATACTATCTACCTCCCTACAAGGATTCTGATGCTGAAGAATCTATCCCTTCAGCCTCTCCTCCTGAGGATTACTCTTTTGGGGAAACCTTACATACCATGAGGGAACATTTCCACTGGGAGAGCCAAGATTATTCAGAATCAAAGAAAAGGCTCCGAGACTTCCTTTTACTCCCACAGCACAGGCCCCTAGCTATTCCACCTGTGTTAGACATTGTAGATTTGGGAGAGCCAAGATTATTCAGAATCAAAGAAAAGGCTCCGAGACTTCCTTTTACTCCCACAGCACAGGCCCCTAGCTATTCCACCTGTGTTAGACATTGTAGATTTATTTTTAGAGTCCAGTCTGACCCCTGACTCCTTACCTCCAGCTCCTGTTAAGCCGGACAGGTACTACAGGGTCCCTGACTCTTTCAAATTCCTTTTCAAAAGCCCTGCTGCTGACCCTGAAACACTCTCTCAGGGCCCCAAAGGGGTCAAGGCTTCTACTGCAAACCCCCCCTACTCCCTCTGATAGGGATTCTAGGGCTCTGGACAGATGGGGGGAAAAGATTTACACTTCTGCTACCTTGGTTATAAGGGCTTTAAATTGCCAGTTTCATATGCTCAAATATCTGCAATATGTTATGTCACTGCTTAAACAGAAAATGTTGATAAATTCTGAATGTGCAGAAAACAAAGAAATGCAGGATTTATTGCATGCAGCTGAGAAAGTTGGAAAGCATACTTTGCAATGTGGTTTTGATTCTTTGGAGGCCTCCTGCAGGGCCGCTGTCACGGGTTCTGTCATTAGGAGGCATGCTTGGTTAAAGGAACAAACTCTACCAGATCATGTTAGAGCAAAATTATTAGATGCTCCATTACAGCATGATACTTTGTTTGGTGTTAAAGCAGAAGAAGTGTTAAAGAAAATGGAGGACAAAGCTAAATCTATGCAAACAGTCAAGGATTTCTTACAGGTAGAGCCTCCAAAGTTTAGCAGACACTGGCCTACAAAGAATTGGTCCTTTCCAGTGTCAGACAGACCACAAAGGGGCAGATACAGACACCCAAGAGGCAGATCCCAGCCCCAAGGTTCATACAGGTCTAACCGATGGGGTGCTTCTACCTGCAAAAGTGGAGAAGACAAGTCACAGCCTTACAGGAAACAGTCCCAATGACTTCCCCCTGCCTGCACCAAGCACATATCTTCTGGCAGCACCCTTAGTGGGAAAACTAGCACTTTTTTCCTCAAAATTGGCACATAACCCAGGACAAATTGGTCTTAGACATAGTGTCACAGGACTACAAGTTTCACTTTCATACCCTGCCAAGGGCAAACGGTTGGCCAGACCTACCAAAACGTCAATGGGCAGAGGCACAAAAACAAGGCTCATCCCTCATGGACATGAGGGCCATCCAACAATTACAAGGATTTTATTCAAGACTGTTCTTGGTACCAAGAAAGGACAAGACCTGGAGACCAATACTGGACCTATCTATTCTGAACACATATCTGGATATACCAAAATTCAAAATGTCTCTACAACAACTTCTGCCCATGCTGGGCAAGAAGCCTTGGCTTGTGACTTTAGACCTAAAAGAGGCATACCTGCATGTCCCAATCAGACAAACATGCAGAAGATACCTCAGATTCAAAGCTGGCTCAATGCACTACCAGTTCTCTGCACTGCCCTTTGGGTTATCTACTGCGCCCAGGGTCTTCACAAAGTGCCTGGCACCAGTGATTGCATTCTGCAGACAGAAGAATACAAATATATCCTTACTTGGATGACTGCCTCATTCAAGCAGAGAACAAGGACATTCTACTACAGCATCTGGCGTTTGTGAAGAGATTTCTAACGGGCCTAGGGTACACAGTCAATGAAAAGAAATCAAAACTAGTACCGTATTGAGATAATAATGTTCGTGTTACCCTGCTGCAGTCGTCACACTTGGGTTATCTTGTCAGGCGGTCCCGCAGTCGGCCGGAATTCCAAAGTCTTGGTCCGGCGTCGGTTGCTGTCACTTCCTCCCTGATGTCAGTGCGCCAGGGTATATATAATGCATCCAACGCCATTTTCTTCAGTCTTTCTTGCCGCGCGGTGCCTGAAGCAGAAGCAGTTCGCAAGTGCCGGTCGGCCGACTCCTCAGATTTTCGAACTCGAATTTCAGACCGAAGTCTTCAATAAAGCTAAGTACCCCATTGGGGAAACTTTTCTTGCCTCAGACCGATGTCAGAAAAAGTTAACAATTGTATTTCTTGAGAGAAGCAAATACCTCATAAGGATTTTCATTCTTACTGCATACCTTGCCTAGGCCCAGACCACGTCACTAGTTGTCGTTTTTGTGCTAGGTTTAATAAGCGTACTATAAAAAGACGCTTTGATTTCACACGACACTACCTAGGTAGAAAATTTATCTACACTATGCCGTCGGAGCAACCGACTACCGGCGTGCACAAAAAACACAAGGATAAGGACAGGCAGCCTAGATCCAAGCCAGACTCCGAGGCCTCGGCTGGTCCGGTCTCCGGTTCTCTGGCCTTCAGTGAGGCTCCGACGCAGCCCCTGACTTCCGCAGCTCTGGAACCCGAGACCGCTTCGGAACTTTTGGCGGAAAGTACCAAGCCGACGCAGCCATTTTGTTCAGGCCCTGCCGACGACACTGCTGAAAAAGATGTCGGTGCTGCAGAAACACCTTCGGTTTCTGGAGGTGTCTTCAGACCGACGCTCACCATTAAAACGTATCCTAAGACGAAGTCTCCTAATAAACCTAAAAGGACTGCACTTCAGTCCCCTGTTCAAGGCCCCATGCCTAAGAAACAGATGCTCAAAATGGCTGAAGATTTGATCTCTAATCAGGGGTTCCCAACCCCCTCCTGACAAAAGGCCTAGACAAGAGGAAGATTATGCATCCTCTGAACAAGTGTCCATTTCCTCAGGCTCCTCTGAGGACCAAGATTACTCCTTCTCCCCTTATGAAGATTTTGATGCTAAGGATTCCATTCCCTCAGCTTCTCCTCCTGAAGACTACTCCTTTGGGGAAACTTTACACACTATGAGGGAACATTTTCACTGGGAAGGTCAGGACTACTCTAACTCAAAGAAAAGGCTCAGAGTTTCTTTTACTCCCCCAGCACAGACCACTTGCCAGCCCACCAGTTTTAGACATTGTGGATGAAGTTTACTTAGAATCCAGTTTGAACCCAGACTCTCTACCTCCTGCTCCGGCCAAACCTAACAGATACTATAGAGTGCCTGATTCCCACAAATTTCTTTATAAAAGCCCTGTTGCTGATCTAGAGACTATCTCCCAGGGTCCCAAAGGGGCTATAGCTTCTATGGCAAAAATCCTGTACCCTCTGAAAGGGACTCCAGAGCACTAGACAGGTGGGGGGAAAAGGTTTACACCTCAGCCACTCTAGCTATGAGGGCACTAAATTGCCAATTTCACATGCTAAAGTATCAGCAATTTCTTATCTCAGTTAAAACAAAGAATGTGCACACTCCCTCAACAGTCTGAATTGAAAGAAATGCAGGATCTGTTGCATGCAACTGAACAGGTGGGCAAACATACTTTACAATGTGGGTTTGATTCTTTGGAGGCTTCTTGCAGAGCAGCTGTCACTGGGTCTGTTATACGTAGGCATGCTTGGTTAAAGGAACAAACTCTGCCTGATCATGTTAAAGCAAAGCTTCTAGATGCTCCATTACAGCAGGATGCTCTTTTTGGAGTTAAAGCAGAAGTTGTCTTAAAGAAAATGGAGGATAAGGCAAAATCCATGCAGACAGTCAAAGATTTCCTACAGGTACAGCCCCCTTTCTTCAGCAGAAATTGGCCAACAAAAAATTGGTCCTTTCCAGCTACTGACAGACCACAAAGGGGTAAATACAGACTTCCAAGAGGCAGAGGACAACCACAAGCCCAGTACAAACCTCGCCAATGGGGCATTCAAACAGAAGGGAGGAGAAGACCGGTCCCAAACTACCAGAAGGCAAACTCAATGACTTGCACCTCATCTGGCCAAGCAACACTCTCTTGGCAGCCCCCTTGGTTGGAAAACTCGCACTTTTTTCAGACAACTGGCACATTGTCACAAAGGACAAATGGGTCCTAGACATAATTTCACGATGAAACAGATTCCATTTTCACACCTTGCCAATGAAAAGAGGAATGCCAAACTTGCCACAAAATCAATGGGCAGAGGCACAAAAACAAATTACAGCTCTCATGGACATGAGCCATTCAACTGGTACCTACTCGAGAGCAAGGCCAAGGATTTTACTCAAGACTCTTTCTAGTTCCCAGAAAGGACAATGCCTGGAGACCAATTCTGGACCTTTCAATTCTAAACACCTTCTTACAAGTACCCAAATTCAAGATGCTAACACTACAGCAGCTTCTTCCCATGTTGGGCAAGAAAGCATGGCTAGTAACGTTGGACCTCAAGGAGGCATACCTGCATGTCCCTATCAGACAAAGTTGCAGAAGATGCCTCCGTTTCATTGCAGGTTCAACCCATTACCAATTCTCTGCACTGCCCTTTGGCTTATCTACTGCGCCCAGAGTCTTCACAAAATGCCTGGCACCAGTAATTGCATACTGCAGACAGAGGAATTAAAATATACCCATACCGGGACGACTGCCTCATCCAAGCAGAAAGCAAGGACATCCTCTTACAACATCTGGCTTTTGTAAAACATCTTTTAAGTTGCCTGGGGTACACAGTAAACGAAAAGAAATCAAAACTAGTACCCTCACAAAATATGACATTCCTGGGTGCCAGCTTGAATCCAACGGCCCAGAAGGGCTTATCTGACGCCAGACAACTACAATTGACTCAATATTTCAAAACAATGGCAACAAAGACCCAACTAACTGCAAGAAAAATTCTGCAAGCCTTGGGCTTCATGGCATCTTACATACTACTAATACCATTTGCAAAGCTGCATATGAGGAAATTACAGTGGTATCTAAAATGCGTATGGTCTCAACACAGCCACAGCTTGGACACAATGATATCTCTCATTCCCTGCCTACAGCAGGAGTTTCTGTGGTGGTCACAGGCATGTCACCTCAACAAGGGTCAGCCTTTCACCTTGCCCCCAGCCAGGCAAACTATGACAACAGATGCATCAGACAACGCCTTGGGGCACACATGGCAGGACAGTGCGTTCAAGGCGTATGGACTGCAGATCAAAGGAATCTGCACATCAATCAAAAAGAGATGCTAGCTGTACAGAATGCTCTGACAGCCTTCAAGAATCCATTACACCCAGGACAACTTACAATAAAGACGGACAACACCACAGTAATGTGGTACATAAACAAGGGGGTACACACTCCTACCCTCTATGCAGGCAAGCAATGACCTTGTGGAACACAGCTCTGGCTTACCAAGTTCAGTTACAAGCTCAATTCCTGCCAGGAAAGAACACATTGGCAGACACCCTCAGCAGAAATATGGATCCCCACGAGTGGAAACTGGATCCACAAGTATTTGCAATGATGACTCAAAAATGGGGCCTTCCAGACATAGACCTGTTTGCTAGTCCTCAAAACTATCAACTAACAAAATTTTGTACAAGGACACTTCACCATCAAGCTTGGAAAGTGGGCGCACTCATTCAGTTGGAAAAACCTGACAGTATATGCCTTCCCTCCATTGCCTCTCCTCACAAAGGTGCTTCTGAAAGTCAGAAAGGAGAGACCACAACTGATACTCATAGCCCCAGACTGGCCACTCCAGCACTGGTACCCACTATTGAGGAATATGGCCCAGGGCCCACCTTGGATTTTACCACAAATTACCCATTTGCTCACACAGCAAAACAATCAGATTCTTCACAGCCAGCTCAAAACCTTAAATCTGGCTTGCATGGCAAATCGCCTAAGCATCCAGCCAGCTCCTCTTTCCCAAGCAGTTATGGATGTTATTCTGGAAGCTAGGAGGCCCAGCACCAGGAAGGCTTATTCGGACAAATGGAAAAGGTTTTGTACCTGGAACCAAGCTAAAGGCCAAAACACAATTCAGCCTCACATGCCTCACATTCTACAGTATTTAATTGAGATATTGCACAAAGGACTTTCTTTTTCTTCCATTAAAATCCATGCATCAGCTATTTCAGCCCACTACAACACGGATCCACCCTTATTTTCACATCCACTTCTAAGGCAGTTCCTCAGATGGGGCAAAAAACATTAGGCCTCCCAGGAGAGCACCTACACCAACATGGGACCTCAATTTTGTTCTGGAGAAACTTATGCTACCTCCCTTTGAACCAGCTTTCTCTGCAGATCTACAGTTGCTATCATGGAAGACTGCCGTGATGCTAGCAATAACTTCAGCTAGAAGAGTCTCAAAGCTGCAGGCACTAATGGCAGTGGAACCTTTCCTCATTTTCCATAAAGACAGAGTTTCTTTACAAACTAATCCTTCCTTCATGCCTAAGGTGGTTTCCAGTGTGGCTTTAAATCAAACCATCCACTTACCCTTCTTCCCAAATCCACAGAACAAAGGAGAAAGACTCCTGCATTCCTTCGACATTCACAGGCAACTTCGTTACTACGTGGATAAAACTAAGGCTTTCAGAAAATCTGACCAGCTCTTTGTATGTATCCTATGCTACAGCTTCACAAGGGAAAGCTATATCAAAACAAACCATTTCCAAATGGATAGAACATTGCATCCGTTTTTGCTATACCCATCATGGAAAACCAGTTCCTGCTACCATTAGGCCCCACTCTACCAGGGCAACAGCTACATCTACAGCCTTCCTTGGGGGGGGGGGGGGGGTTCCAACCAAGGAGATTATGGAAGCTGCAACTTGGAGTTCAGTACACACCTTTACCAAACACTATCACTTACCACTTTACTCTAAGACTAGGGCGGGCTTCGCCACTGCAGTTCTGCAGGGTCTTCTAGCCTCCTCTAACTCCTCCACCCATCCTTTGGGATTCTACCCAAGTGTGATGACTGCAGCAGGGTAACACGATGAACATAGTACAGTTTTGTACCTACCATAAATGTAGATGTTCAAGTGTACACCCTGCTGCAGTCCAGGTTACCCTCCCTCCATCCCCTCTGATCTAACTAGCTAAATCTCTACAATACCTTCCTGATGTATTTGCTTATAGCTGGAGGAATTTTGTGTTTGTGCAAAATTTACTCAATTTGGTACTAATTACTGACCACCTTTTTGGGGGCACCTGACATCTGGGGCAAGAAAAACTGAAGAAAATTGCGTCGGATGCATTATATATACCCCTGGCGCACTGACGTCAGGGAGGAAGCGACAGCAACCGACGCCGGACCAAGACTTTGGAATTCTGTCCGACTGCGGGACCGCCTGACGACAGGATAACCCAAGTATGATGACTGCAGCAGGGTGTACACTCTAACATCTACATTTATGGTAGGTACAAAACTGTACTTTTCTGGGTGCAAGCTTAAATGCAACTGCCCATATGGCTTATCTCACGCCAGACAAACAAAGGCAACGGACTACCTATTTCAACCTGTTGGCAACAAAGGCCCAGTTATCTGCAAGAAAAATTCTGCAGGCTTTGGGCTTCATGGCGTCCTGCATTCTACTAATTCCATATGCGAGACTGCATATGAGGAAACTTCAGTGGTACCTAAAAAGTGTTTGGACTCAACATTGCCACAGCCTGGAAACAATAATTACCCTCATTCCCTGCCTGCAACATGAGTTTCGATGGTGGGCGAAGGCTTGTCACCAGAACAAGGGACAGCCATTCACTTTACCCCCAGCCAGGCAGACATTAACAGCAGATGCATCAGATTATGCCTGGGGGGCCCACATGGCAGGAAGATGCATTCAAGGGACATGGTCCGCAAACCAAATGCATCTGCATATCAATCAAAAAGAGATGCTAGCTGTTCAGAATTCCCTGACAGCCTTCAAGGGCCTACTTCATCCGGGACAAGTACTGATAGACAACACCACGGTCATGTGGTATATAAACAAGCAGGGAGGCACTCATTCTTACCCCCTTTGCAGGCTAGCCATGACTTTGTGGGACACAGCATTGACTTACCAAGTACATCTGCAAACACAATTCCTGCCAGGAAAGATAAATACTCTGGCAGCCGAACTAAGCAGAAACCTCATGGATCCCCATGAGTGGAAATTGGATCCACAAGACTTCAGCATGATAAAAAGGAAATGAGGATGTCCGGATATCGATCTATTTGCCTCTCCTCACAGCTACCAACTAAAAAGATTCTGCACAAGGACTTATCACAGACAAGCATGGAAAGTGGACGCCCTATCTTTCAGCTGGAAGAGCTTAACAGTATATGCCTTTCCTCCTCTGCCTCTCCTCCCCAAGGTACTCCTAAAGGTCAGACAAGAAAAGCCAAAGATGATACTGATTGCCCCAGACTGGCCCCGCCAGTACTGGTATCCAATCCTAAGGAAACTTGTCTCAATGCCCAGCTTGGACCTTGCCTCATATACTTCATCTACTATCCCAGCAAAACAATCGGATCCTGCACAGCTAACTAAAGACCTTAAATCTGGCAGCATGGCGGATAATGTAGTCATACAAAACACGCCTCTCACTAAAGCTGTGATGGATGTCATTTTGGAGGCCAGAAGGCCTAGTACCAGAAAATCTTACGCTGGAGAATGGACGAGATTCTGTGCTTGGAGCCAGGCACAAGGAATTGACACAGCTGTACCAAATATTCCTCATATTCTGCAATACTTAACTGAGATGCTGGACAAAGGCCTATCCTTTTCATCAATTAAAATTCATGCGTCTGCCATTTCGGCTCATTGCAATACAGAGCCACCAATCTTTTCTCATCCTTTGCTAAGACAGTACCTCAGAGGAGCCAAAAACTTAAGGCCTCCAAGGAGATTACCAATACCTGCATGGGACCTCAATTGTGTCTTGGAAAAACTCACCCTGCCTCCTTTTGAGCCAGCCGCTACAGCTGATATAAAGTTTTTATCTTGGAAAACAGCTCTGCTCCTAGCAATAACCTCTGCAACACGAGTCTCAGAGCTACAGGCACTCATGGCTGTGGAACCTTTTATCATTTTTTATCCAGATAGGTTTTCTCTGAGGACAAACCCGACATTTATGCCTAAGGTAGTGTCCAGTGTGGCCCTTAACCAAACTATTCATCTGCCTACTTTTTATCCAAACCCACAGAATAAGGGGGAGAGAATTCTGCATTCTTTGGACATAGATAGACAGCTACGCTTCTACTTGAACAGAACCAAAGCTTTCAGAAAGACTGATCAACTACTAGTGGCATATGCTGCAAGTATCACAAGGCAAGGCTATCTCAAAGCAGACTATTTCAAAATGGATAGGCCATTACATTCGTTTCTGCTATTCACAACATGGCAAGCCAGTGCCTAAGGGCATTAGGCCACATTCAACCAGAGCAGCAGCTACTTCAGCAGCCTTCCTCAGGGGAGTACCAACCAAAGACATTTTAGAGGCTGCTACCTGGAGTTCAGTGCACACCTTTACAAAGCACTATCATTTACCACTCTACTCTAAAACCAAGGCAGGCTTTGCCACTGCAGGTCTGCAGGGCCTCTTAGCCGCTCCTAATGCTATTTAGCTCCAGCCCCCCAACCATAGCTTTGGGATTCAACCCAAGTGTAATGACTGCAACAGTGAAACACGAAGAACATAGTACAGTTGTGTACACTTACCATAAATGTAGATGTTGGAGTGTATTCACTGTTGCAGTCCAGGTTACCCACCCACCATCCCCCATCTCTTTGCTGGAACTTATCTGCACTTCTCTAATCTATACAACCTATGTGGTGTATTTGCTTGTAGGTGAAGGTATATTTTGGTGCATGCATGTTTTATTGGCATATTTTTAGCCTACCCTTTTGGGGGCACCTGACATATGGGGCAAGAAAAACTGAAGAAAATGGTGTCTGCTGCATCTTTTATACCCCTAGCGCACTGATGTCAGGGAAGAGGCGACAGCAACCGACGCTGGAGATAGACTTTGGAATTCAGGCTACTGAAGGTAGCCTGCCAGCAGGATAACCCAAGTGTAATGACTGCAACAGTGAATACATTCGAACATCTACATTTATGGTAAGTGTACACAACTGTACTTTTCAGTCCAACAAGTTATTTTGGATATCTGTAAAGCTGCATGCCTGTATTTATACTCCCATCCACCCTGACGACTCATTCAAGAGGTCTGACTGCTTCTTTTTTATGGTTCAGGATCCTCATAAATTTCTATATAAAAATCTAAGTTCCATGCTCATGTACACTTTTCTTGGAGTCTGCTAGCAAGACTGTCTTCTTGGGTGACTTACTGTGTTTGCATGATAGACTAATTGGGTATCTTGACAAAATAGATTTGTGAAGATAAATTCCCCAACAGCCCTAGTTATTAAGGCCTTAAATTGCATGACACACTTTCACCTCCTCCTTTTCAGAAATGCAGCAAAAATCTTTCCTTCAAGCAAGGACTGTACAACTAGAGACAAGGCAAAGGACTTGAAAGGCCTTGTAGAAGAGAATTTGCATCAAAAAGTTTGAAGGGAGGTCGGGGAGCTCCAAGGCCCATGCCCCAGCAGGGAGTAACTGTAACTCTTCCAGTCTCTCCAGTATCCCTCCCCCATAATTTCTTCAAGCTAGGGAGTCTGTTATCACATAACCACAGACCAATGGATTGTAGAAGACTTTGATTTCACAGGTTGCAAGCTTCCGTTTCTGGTCAGGTCACAGAGAGTCCCAAATTACCAGGAACACCTAGATGGCCTAGTAGCAAAGATTTTGACACATTGACCCATGTGAACCTTGTCCCTATGAGCTATTTGCATCAGAGTAAAAGATCCTGTAGTGTCAATGGTCCAACAGGCAGCTCACTTGATGCAGAAGGTTGAGTTATGTTCCCACACCAACTAGATGGATTGGTGACACTGCAGTGCAGCATAGTTTTTTTTTGGGGGGGGGGGTGGGCTGCACTCAGTGTATAATCATTAAGATGACACTTTAAAACCAAGGTCCTATCTGCTGGAGTTGGTGATAGCTCAGGTGGATGTAAAAGATCCCATACACCTATCAAAAGACTGGGGGAAGTTCCCTGATGCCCTGGCTAAATTTCCTGTTTATAAGTACAACCAGTGGACTCCTGTAAAAAGAGGCCACTAGTGTAGTGGGACTAACTGCTCAACAAAGGATAAATAAATTGAGACCCATATTAGATATTTCAAGGCTAAACAAGTTTCTAAACACATTTGAGTTCAAGATGACTATATGTCCTTGCTATCACTTCCAGGCTGTCACCTTAGCTCCACATCTCCATTTTGTAAAGAGACGGGCAATATCCAAGGCTTGTGGTGAGGTGTACTTCAATTTTGCTTTCTTGCTCTTCGGTTTAGCTACAGTGCCCACAGTTTTTGTATGGCATCTGACACCACTGATAGTCCCGGTGCAAGACCAAGTACATCTGTATTTACCCTGAACTTGAACAATTGCCTGCTACAGGTGCAAACCCAGTAGGAGATGCAGAATTCACTTGTGCCCTGGATTATCTAAAAAAAAAAACTGGGCTTCTCCCTTACTTAGCATCTTTTCATGTCCAGAAACAGTATTCCTGGATGCACTACTGGTTTCTAGTACAAGGAAAGCTTTCCTGCCACAACAGAAGACAATAATCCCTAACTGCCACCTTCCAGGAAATGGTAGAAAGTCTGTTCCTGAGCATACTCTGCTACTTGGCATCCACCATTCTGATGGTAACTTTGTCAACACCAGAGCTGGATCCAGCACTAGGTGCCTCAGGCAGTTGCCTGGGAGGCACTGGCCAGGGAAATTACACTATTTTATTTCAATTAAAAACAAATTTAATTCCTTTTTTAAGGATGCACTATGCATCACGCATGCACATAACTTCCTCTTTCCCTTCCTGCATGCGTCATAACACGCAAGTGTGCATTTTCTCAGGCTCAAACTCTTAACACAGTTACAGGAGACAAGACCTTCAGTCCTGTACACCAGCAACCAGACTTTGAGATTCTGCGCATTCTTCAAGGAAGTGCGAGTCTCGGCGCATTCTTCAAGGAAGTGCGAGTCTCGGCGCATTCTTCAAGGAAGTGCGAGTCTCGGCGCATTCTTCAAGGAAGTGCGAGTCTCGGCGCATTCTTCAAGGAAGTGCGAGTCTCGGCGCATTCTTCAAGGAAGTGCGAGCTTCAAGGGAAGAGAAGTTTACTGAAGCTCATGTCTGTTTTCATAGTGCAGCTGTTTTGTTTAAACAAATGGTCATCACTGATTTGTGCTAGAGAATTTGAAAACAATGTTAGCAAATCATATAGCATACCTTGTTTTGATCCAGAAGGCTGTTGGTTGTATTCACTCCATGTGGATATATTGCTAATAATGTGCTATACTTTGGGGATGGGGGTGGTGCTGCAGTCCTGAGTGTGTCTTTTGGATAAGATGCCTAATAACTATGAATCTGTTGTATGTTTGCCTTCCATTCAACGTTGCAATATATAGCTTATCAGTTTATTTTAGTGTGACCTAGGCAATTTATTCTTCAAGGGCAGCTAACACTGAATTTGTAGATTAAACAATGAAATACAAAGTTGTTTGCCAGTAGCAACCTCTTCGTTAGTTACAGATATCTGTAATGTGGAATTAAGATGACTTTCATTTCTGCAGAGATTGTGTATATCGACTGATAACTAGTGGATTATAATTACAGAAGTTTGAGTGGTGGTCTATAGTTAATGTTCTGAAATGAACAGTTTTATTATTATTGGTCCATACGTCTTGTTTCATTATTTACTGGAAAAATGTTCAAAACTTCAAATTTAAAACCCACTCTCTCAAGTGATGCTGTTATATAGTGAATATAATTTAGTAAAGTCAGGAAGGTGAGTCAAAGAGCACGTCTGTGTCATGGTCCTAAAGATGTTTGTAATTGTTTGAAAACAGCAAAAAGGTAAACTTAATCTGCCACTGGCCAAGGTACATTTTCTCTGAATGTGGGTTTCAAGGGCAGAGAAGCTTACTGCTCATGCTAAGTTTGTTCATTATGAGACTGTAGTGCTTTCTTTAGCAAATGGCTATCAGTGTTTGTGCTGTAAAATTTGAAAATATAAGTTTTAAGTTAAATCCAAATGTGTATAATCATTTTAAAAATTAGACGAAAATAGTATGCACACTGACAGGTTAGAACAGTGTTATGGTAACTGGGGAGATATAGCCAAGTAATGGCACACTGGAATGGCTGGGGGGGGGGGCTTCTTTGTGGGGGGGATCCATTGCCCTGCTTAGGGCTCCATTTGACCATGAGTCACTTCTGGTCAGATTGCAGATGAGTGTAAGGAATACTTTGGGGATAGCATTCTCATTCCCTGGAGTGTGACATCCCAGTGCTTCTTAAGGCGAGAACTGGAATAATGGCTGCAGCATCTGCAAAAGGGTTCTGGTGCGCTCTTCAGATAGCTTGACCAGGGATCACATATGGTCTGGTATGCCTGGACCTCAAAAATGCAGAGTGCCTTGCATCCCTTGGAGGAGAAATTGCAAGTTAACGTCAATTGACGGCTGTCATTCAGGACCACAGAGCCTTCGAGATAGTCTGAAAATCTGGAACACTGGATGTTGTAACAGATAATAGTATAGTTATTTGGTACAAATCAATAGAATGCACTCTTAGCACCTCTGCAGGCAAGCCATGCTGTTTTTGGAGCAAACTCTGCAGTCTATGCCAAGCTCCTGAAAGCAGTTGGGATACCAGTACAAGAGAACTCCATGGCGGATTGCACAAGCGCAACTGTAACATATCCATATAAGTGGCTACTAGACAGAAACACCTTTTTGGTCCACCAACAGATGGGGATGTACCAGAGGTAGACCTTGCTTCTGTAAGCAATTAATAGCTAAAGAAATTCTGCTCTAGAGCACTAATCACAATAGCTTGTGCGTGGTTGCCCTCTCCCTCAGTTGGGTGGGTCTCTTACTCAGCACTTCTATAACTTTTATTTTCAAGTTAGTTCAAAACTGGAGGAGGAGAGGGTAGAAATATTGACTGCACCTTTTTGGCCAAAACACTGCTGATTCTCATCTGGTTGAAATGGCAAGAAAGGAGTCTCTGCTGTCAACTGCATGTAAACACTGGCAGTGCAGGGTTTCCCTAGTACATTTTAGTGTAGTCACAATTTAAACTAGCAGCTTGGAAGGTATGACTGTGTTACCTTTTGTGCATGTATTCATAGAACGTGGCAATAATTATGATAAAAATGAGAAGACCAAGCCCCAGAGAGTCATACTTGGCTAAATTGAAGAGTCTCCCTCTGATACCAAAAGTGGAGCTAACATCCAAAACTGATGTATAGTGCCAGTGGTCCTCCACTCTGTATTTGAGTTGTTTTCCACTGGTGTACCTTATGCCACTGTAAAGATGCATCCTTCCACTTTCCTTCTCTAAAAGTAGCTGCCATGGTCCTCTACGTTCACCCATTAAAACCTTTTCAGTGATATCTAAAATGTCTCAGTGTGTTTAGCTAGTGCTTTTGTCTCTGATGTCATTAATATGCTCATAGTTCCGATCTTTCAATCTACGTTCTGTCTTGCCTATACAGTAGGGTGGACAGTTTTAACAAGTCACCACAGACCACAGCTTTATTACAATTAAATTGACCTTGTATGGAAAACCTGATGATAGTTGATCTTAACTGAGTTGAACATATAGGGTACCATGGCAGCTACTTTTAGAGAAGTTTGAGCTGTTCTGGAAACTGAAACTTAATGCAGATAGGTGGCCAGGATTGAATGACCGCATTTATGTAAGCTGCCTATTGAAACTGAATGCATTACAGGGATGCACGTTAAGTCAAACATTTATGGTAAGTATATCTTTTATATAAATGTACATACTTTTAAAATAGTTTCTAAATTTTATAACTACTTTCAGCTTGTATTTTTTGCAAATGTTTTCTTTGAATTTTGTGTTAAAAATTACTGTACCCCTTTAGATATGGAAAAGAACTTCTGTTATGTGATGCATGTTGTCACATGAGAACCATATTTAATAGTTCTTTGGTAGTTTGTTTTACCTGAAGAAGTTTTAGGTATTAAAACAAAAGTGCTAATTATGTTCCCAGTGTATCTTTTGTTTTTTCTTCACTGTGGGGTGACACTTAGTCAGTGTGCTAAATGTACTTTATTGTATATTTTTTAGTGTTTTTTTTTTTGGGGGGGGGGTGGTTCTCAAACTTCTTTACTAGATCAAGCATAGGGTATTAATCAAATCGTTCCCTTATGCAAGAATGAGAAAAAGCATGTCAAGTTTTCTTGTATTGTACTCTTTTGACCATGTATATATATATATATATATGTATATGTATGTATATATATATATGTGTATATATATATATATATATATATATATATATATATATATATATATATATATATATATATATATATTTTATATATATGCATTGCGGTGCCTACAGCTCTGAAAACTGAACAAGTAGAAAGAGAAAAGGAAAAAAAGCAGGGGCACCTGTGTACTTTAATAGAGTAAAAGATAAACTCATTGTGGAACTACACAGGACGTCCTTGCTTTTTTTTTTTTTTTTTTTTTTTTTTAAGGGAAATGTCACATTCTTGGTTCCTGATGACATTTCCTTTATTACTAATATTTCTTCAGAGTTTTTCACTGTTTTATGCATTACAGTGAGTGGAAAACTGCTGAGCAGTGCTCCCCTCTCCTTTCTTCAGTGTTATGCAAACATACTGACTTGGTATATCCCAAGTAAGTGGGTGCAGACAGGTTTGCACTCCCTGTTGTGTAGATGGAGTGGGGACTATGGTTTTGATCAATTGTGACTGAGCAGTTGCTTCATAATCTGTTGTATATCATATTGTCAGAATTTGTGCTCCAGTACAAGCTTCAGATGTTACCATTGGTTGAGATGTCATTTGGCTTTTTTGGATCCCTTCCTCTTGATAGATTTTCTAGACAAGAGTCTTGGGAGCAGTTGAAGCCACCAGAAACACTTTCAGTTATTGGGCATTCTGGTAAGTGAAAGAGGGTGTTTGTTTAGGCAGAGAAGGGGGTGCCTGTACTGTTTGAGTTTGCTGGTGGGTAGTCTTGAATTTTCTTATAGCTGTATGAAGTAGATCTGCTTTTGTTTATATTTTTATGTATCGCACACCAGGCTTGCATACACACACGTATGCATGTGTGTACTCATGTGTATGATTGTGCATGCACTTATGTATATGCTCTTAGTTGTCGCATTAGTCACAGCAGTAAGCAGTTGTGGAAAGTTGAAATCCACACTGCTAGCTTGTTGGGGATAATTGTAATTCATTAAACGCAAACAGGATAAAAAATGTATTTAATAGATAATTTCTATTTGTATCGCTTCATGCGTTGATCCATGATTATTTTTAATCCTAGAAAGAAGTTTTCAACTGATATTCATGCATACTGCTCTCCATATCTTCAAACCACTTTAGTATGCAATTTAATTTTACAATATTTTATTCGTAGTTATAAGTATTGGTATTTTCTAATTTTTGCATGTCAAAATATTGGCTGTTTTACATTATGGGTAGCATAAAAAGCTGAAATCATCCTTTGTTGTAACTGGTGTATTAAAGTACAGAGTTTAAATTATTAATCTTAATTTGATGAAAACATTCTGTCCATCTTTTTCCTGTAACACTGTAGACTGGTTTCACATATTGTGAAATTGGAAACTGACTATGCCAATGAGAACCTAACTTGAATATTGACAGGTAAGAGTTTGGCAGCCTCACTTTTATAGCTGGGTAAGTCTAAAGAAATTACACTTATTGTTAATTCCCATTTATACAAAGTCAGAAATATTTTTCATTATACATAAACCAAAAGATGTTGTAACTGATCTACCAACAGCTGTTCAAACCTGTTTGGGAAGCTGCCCTGTAGAGGTAAAGTCTTAGTAGTCTGTGTACATCCAGGGAATGCAAGATCCTCCCTCCCTTATTTTGGGGGGTTTGGTAAGAACACAGGGGTGTAAACAGCTTGATTCAAAGACTTTTGAGACCACTGTGGACATAAGAAAGATTGGTTTTCAGGAGGAGACTTTCCATGTGGTACACTAAGAATGTCTCCTTGCACATCAGGTTTTGAAGTCCTGAAACACCAAACGGATGCAAGTGCTAACTCCAGTGCTGTTTTCCAAGTCATAGCTTAATAGAAGACAAGGCCACCAGCTGAAAAGGTAGCAGAGTAATTGTTTTCAAATACAGAATTCACGTTTTAGGAAGGAGCAGGTTCCTGCTTGTGTGGTCTGGGGTATATTTACATAATTCAGGAACTGTTTCATGTGAGGGATGTGAATAAACTGGGGGTGAAATGGGAAGGCAGGCTGACATGCCAAAGCATGGACCCTGAAGCTGGAATAAGACGGTGCTTGCTTGAAGAGAGGGGAGAAGTACTCAAATATCCAGCAAGAATACACAGATTTTTCATAGATTATTAGGCTAATGACTCAGGGGCTTTTTAAGCCTAGTCAAGTTTTCCCAAAAGAGTGATTGTCTTGTATCCAGATAGGGCATTGAGGGCCAGGAATTTGAGCTACCTCTGCCCATAAGGGACATGAGTGCCAGGCCTGGCGTAAATTTCCTATTCCCTTTCCACTGGCCTAGATTGTGCTTAAACTGGGTGATAGAAAAACTCAGCTTCACATGATTGGGAAGCCTGTTCCATAGGAAGGGCAGTTTCTGTGACACACATCTGGGACTCCAGCATGTTCTTTAAGTTGCAGGCAAAATTCAGGTCCCTAGACCTTGTATTTCTGGTACTCTTTGACTTATGAATATATAGGAGATTCATAAGTGTGGTGTTGATGCCTTGTAAACCAGGAATAGATCATATCTCTGCAATCTATAGGAGACTGAGTAGAGAGGTAGAGAGGGAAATGGCTTTAAGGTGCTCTACCCGAGGCAGGTTTGTTGTTACTTGTATTTTTTTTTGTAAGGAACCTGTGCGATTACTATGAATGTTGTATATGTCTGGTCAGGTACACACCGAAGGGAGCATTGTACTCTGGTCTAATAAGTGCAGGGTACAGTGGGATAATTACCTTTTTGGCCCTAGATACCATGCCCTTATAAGTTGCACAACAAAAAAGAATTTTCTCACCACTGCGGCCACATGGTGGTCAAAGGTAAGGCTGCTGTCTACGTACGTACCTAGATTGCTGGTCTTTCGTTTAAGACCCCCTATTTCTTATTCTTTGCCAGTACTCTGATATCAGTCCTTGATAGGGAAGGCAATCTCTAACCTGCAGTCCAGATAAATTCTTGACGTCTTCCCATTCTGTTACCTTTCCCTTGCTAGTTATTTGCTCCCAATACCTTGTTTCCTTTGCCAGTTTTCTCCAATAAATTCCACCCCCTCTTGCCTATTGTCTGTATCCCTAATTGCAGTGATCCCTATTATCAGAATCTCCTTTTTCCATTTCCATGTTGTCTTAGTTCTTGGAATACTTTTTGCTACTTCATGAATATAATATTCTGTAAGATTATTGTTCTTAGTGGTCTGCATCTAAAATCCCATTCTCTCCTTGTTTCTTGAGCCCCCCTACTCTGTTCCATCATCATCCCTTTCCAATTTGAATTATAATTTTCTGCTTGTGCTGTGTAAAGGAGCCTTAACTGTGTTGCTCTGAAGTGCCTCAAATCGGGTAATGCCAATCCACCTTGTTCTGTTGGAATAATCCGTTTATCCTACTATAGACTCGTGCTGAATTCCTCTCCAAGATAAAATCGTTCAGCTCTTCCACGACTTCTCTGTTTGATACAAGTATGCCTGACTGTGTACAAGAGTAAAGGGACTAAAAACATTTTAACTGCTCGTTTCTTGCTGTCGATATCCATATAACAGACCATCCATTTTCTCCGTTATTGTATTATCTTTAGTCTGTTCCCACATAACTTTAGGTGCCACAACGGAATCATTTTTAATCCATGCTTCTAAATACTTCATTTTATCATGTTCCCATAAATATGGATGTTACTGAACCAATTTGTGTGCATAATTTACCACTATTGCCTTTGTTTTAGCTTCATTAATTTTTATCCCGAAAAGATTTGAAGTAGTCTCAAAAATGTTCCATAACACTGTTATGTACCTCCCTGGTTTTGTCATGTATAAAATACCATCTACAAATACAGCCAGTTTTTCTTGACTACCATACCAATTATATCCTTGGATTTCAGAGTCTCTTATTTTCTTTGCCAGTGGTTTTAAATGTGATGCAAATAACGGGAAAAGAGGACACCCTGTCAGATTCCTGTGCTTAAAAAGAAATTATCAGAGAGGACTCCACCCACTATCATTTTTGCCTCCAGTCCCTCCTGTATCAGCCTAGTCAGCCATATAATTTTATCAGAGAATGCAAATGCTTACATTGCCCTGCTCAAAGTCTCAGCTTACTCTGTCAGATGCTTTATCTGCATTAAGACCCACCAACAGCAGTTGTTTTTATTATGTTCTGCTTCTTTCTGGATCATCAGCATTCTCTTAATGTTGTCAGATGTTTGCCTCCCCTCCACAAAAACCACATTGATCCATATCTATCAGTTTTGGCATCACGCATGCTATTCTTTTAGCCATTGTAGACATAAACACTTTAAAAACATGGTTTAGTATTGAAATGGGCCTGTTTGAAGCTAGATCTGATGGATCTTTACCCTCTTTAGGTATTACAGCTACCACAACTTTCTTCCTGGATGTTGGTACTTCTCTTTAAAATACTGTTAAAACCTTCCAGATCTTTATTAGTTTCCCTCTTAGCTTCCAGATTTATACAGGAATACCATCTATTCCTGGGGACGTCCCTGTAGATGGTTATACATCACCATTTTTCTATCATCTTCTTTTATACGAATGGTAGAGCCTTATCTACCCCTAACCTTGGCATATTTAATTCTTCCTAAACATTTCCATTTGTACCTTTTCTTAATGTCCATATTTCTCTGCTTTATACAAACTTTCATAGAATTTCCAAAGTATTTCTACTACTTCTATAGGATGTCTTGTTAACTTACTTATAGGCTCCCTAAACTTGGCGATAACCCTGTGCCCGTGTCGTCCTGCTAAAAGTGTTTATGCTCTAGAGTTGTTATAAAAAAAAAGTTGCTTAGCAGCAACCTTTCTAAATTCATGCATATTGTCAAAGTAATCCCTTATTTTATGTTTTGCATTCTGCAGTTGCTCCTCCTCTTGTGTTGTGCAACACTTTTAACATTTGTCAGTCACTCTAAATAATTGTTACTTCTTAACCAAATCTCCCTTTCTTTTATTTCCACCCTATTTTTAAACTCCACTTTTAATTTTATCCCACTCCCTGGCTACATTTTCAGAAGATATTTCTGTCTTCTCTAACAGTTCCTGAATAATTTCCACTACCCATTCCTTAAATTCCTGTCTTTTCAACAGATAGGTGGGAAAGCACCAGTCTCTCAATTTTATTACCCTGTGTTTTTATTTTAGTTGGTGCATGATCTGAAATAGTTATTGGGTGTGTATCAAGATGTTCAATTAACTGCACGTTCTTGTGAAATGTAAATTCTGTCTAGCCTACCCTAGTTTTTGTATTTTGGGGAGTAATATGTAATTTTACTCCAAACTCCTCTTACTGAATTCACATCTTCCATGCCAAATACTTTCATAATCTTCTTCAAAAGTCTACCTTCCTTTGTTATATTCTCTTCTTGGGGCCCCGACACATTTTCACTGTTGTAGATCAAATTCCAGTCCTCACCTATAAGTAGTAATCCTTGCTGAAATCTGATTATTTCTTCCAGAATTTTCTTAAGCTCTGTTTTAACAGTTTTCAGTGGAATACAAGTACATGCCATTTTAATCCTTCTCCCTTGACAGTAGCCCATTAGTACGTCAAATTTACCATTATTATCTTTTTATCTTCTGTCACTGTTGGAGCTCCCCTTGCAATTAATGCAAGTACTCCTGTTTTCCTTTGCCTCAGGTATTCCACTGAATAACTTGTGAAACCCTTTCTTTATCCAGTTCACATGTTCATTTCTTTCCAAGTGCGTCTCCTGTATCACAGCAATTTCCTTTCTACACTTTTAATATAGTTCACTATTCTTACTTTTTTGTAATTGTCTGTGAGACTATTGACGTTTAAAGACATTATAGAAAACATTTTCTTAGTTACTGTTCCCACTTTTTATGTACAACAGCTTTTTTGTTAAATGTCTAGTTCCACCTTGTGTGTATATGCATATACTGTTTGGCAGGTTAGTCTTTTATACAGTCGTTCATTGTCATCTCCATTTGAGCCTGTCACATCTTACAAAGCATTTTGTTTTATTGAAAGCCCTCACAAAATATACTCTAGAATCCTCCCACAACCTATTAACGTACACAGCTGTGTACATCTTCAAATATTAAAGTTTTCCCTCCTAATAGGAACAGCTGTTAAATGCTAATTTATAATGAAAATTGTGTAGCATGTTGGAGCTTCACTCCCCGGGCCTCCACTGAAAAAGGGGTCTTCAACTCAAGTCGGACAATCACGGTCAACAGATGTAAAATAAATAATTGACAGCCACGCACACACACTTGAGATCACCTAAAAGAAGGATTATCCATGCTAAGACGCATGGGAGCAGTCTGCTTCTACCAAGTGTTGTCTGGCTTTGTCATGACTTTATAGCTGTCAACTGGTAAACAATTGAATGCTTTCAGAAAACATTTTCACCAAGCCATTTCTCTATCAGATTGCCTCCTAGAGGCACATGAACCAGACCCAAAACTGCCAAGATTACATTTTTTTACTAGAAAAAGTCTTGTATTCAGTATTTTTTTTTTTTTTTTTTTACTTTCTCTTAAAACCTGCTACTAAATTAAGCTAAGGCCTTATCCCAGTTCCTCCCCTGTGCAAGAATGATGAAAAAAACACATTTTGTAATTCTTTTACCCAGATTTTTTTTACATTGCAGTGCCTACATTTCTTAAAACTGAACTAGGAGAAAGCGAGAAGGGAGAAAGACGATACAGGTGCACCTGTTTACATTAGTATCCTCATTACAATTAAAATAAATAAATAAAACTTTATAGCACGTGAAGAAAATCATGCACCATTAAAATAATACCATTAAGAAGAAAAATTTTTACTTGGTTAACTTTCTCGCTCCTCTTCCCCTCTGAGTATTTTTCTGAACATTAATGACATGAAGTAGGACATATGCTTTATAGTCCAATACAGTTTAACAGAGTCCAAAAAAGTCCAATATTTCCATATTTTCTTGTTCTGTCATGTTTCACAAATATTATTGCTTTGTGATCCCACGTTTGTCAATTTCCAAGTTACTGGTTTTATTCCTGTTCATTTTGATCTCCTAAATCCCATCTCTGCTTCATTTCCAGTGTACTCTTGTTTCTTCTCGTTGACTCTTGTGCTTTTTTCCCCTTCTCTCTCAAGCATTTTTCATTGAAACGTTGGAAGAAGCTTCACTGGCACAGTCTCTGTGGTCTTTATTACCAGAAGAACAAGAAGCAAAATGTCCTGTTTCACAGCTCACTTTTTGTTGGACAAACCTTTGTTTTTCTTCCTTAGCATGTACTTAATCAAAAATTGTGTCCCTCCAGGGAACGATATTTTTAAGATAGCTTGCTACAGCAGTTTGAATCTCACTCCTGATTCTCAACATTCCCCGAATAATGGAATAAATGTACTTCTCTTCTGCCTAGTGCACAATGAGTAGGCATTCTGCACAAACGCTCTCCCACTTTTAGTACTTCGTCCTTCTGCCACAGTTTTGTCAGAATCAACTCCTGCTGGGTAAGATTGCATCTTTACCATTAAAGGTCTAGATTGCTTTCTCATAGCTAGGTTAGGAGCATACACACAATGTGCCCTTTTACTTAATTACTGTTGTGGAATACCAGTCCAGTTGCTTATTTGTGCTTTCATAAAATTAATAACATCTTCCTTCCAGCTTCTCTGGTACAGCAGAAAATCTCAGGTTTTCCCCTTGTGCTCTGTCCTCCAATTCTATTATTTCTGAAACATCTCTTGTGCAGTCTCATATTCAGCCAGATTTTTTTTTCATTTTGACCTCTGAATTTTGCAGTTTTATCACCTTATCTTTTTAAAGCTTTTATTGATTGAGTTGATGTACTCTAAGTGTTCTGTTTGTTATAATCATGTCTGTGTGCATTTGCCTTGTACTTTCCTCTAGGTTACTGAAAGCCATGTCTGAAGCTTGCACTGCTCTTTGTTGAATAGCTGCAATACATTTCTTGGCTAGTGTTTCGTCATCACCTTTTATAGCTGATTTTCCTTCAGGTCCTTTGTATTTCTTTTTCGTGGCATCCCGACAGTGCACTTACTAGCCAGTTACTGAAATTTACCTGTAAATTTACATCCACTGGCTTTCTCTGCTAAATTCCAGTTTTCACACTGGGAGAGCTAGAATTAATTTGTTACTCGATGTGCAGCCACCTTAGAAGTCACTAATACAATCTGATATTGTTAATCCTCGTTCAGTCATTACGCATGGGTGTAGGTTCCGACCTTGGCACCGAGCCGGCCATTTTCCAAGCTCGCGTCAGCTTCAAACTCTCGAGCTAAACTCTTACCCACAGTCCCCCTTTGTTACCTCAGATTTCGTTTGTCGCATTGCCATTCGGTCGTGTCAAGCTACTTCTTGAGCCCAAGTACAGTCATTTGTTGTTTAACAGTTTTTCAGATTACTTTTCTGTCAGAAAAGTCTATATTTCTTTGTTTCTTACCCTATCGCATTTAGCGTACATATTTTCTTCAGGTTTTTTTTTTGCTCTTTTCTTTATCTTTTTACTGCAAGGTATTCTCTCTACCATCGTTGGTAATCCTTTCCTTTTTTCTCATACCTTCGGGTATTCTTTTGTACCATTGCTGGTACCTTTTTCTATTAATTAATTTGCTGTCATTGCAGATGATAAAGGTAGTCCGGGGTTTAAGCGGTGTTCTGATCATGGACACAGACTACCTACTTCTGATGCACACTTAGTGCGTTTGTTTGAGGGCGTCCCACTTGTCTGTTGACCCCACCCTGTACTATTTGTGAGAACTTTTCGAATAGAACCTTGTTGGAAAGGAAAAACAAGCTGTTACTGAAGGGACTTCTTAAGTCTCCCTTTTCAAAGGCTGTTTCTGGGTCGGAGGTTTCAACCCCTCCTAGAGCCCATAAGAAAATCTTGGATGTTCCTACCAAGGCTAAATCTTTGCCTTCGTCCCCGGCTGGGGACTCCCGCCAAACAAAACCTAAAAAGGCTAAAATTTCGGCTCCGGAGCTTACTCAATCATCCCCAGTGCTTTCAGTGCCTAGACCTTCGGCACCGAGGCCTTCGGCTCCATTAGTGATCTCTGCTCCATCTTCTCCTGCAGCCTTCACTGTATCTGCACCGAGGGGCCTCTCGGTTCAGACTATTACCACTGTATCGGTACCGACCGTTCAGTCGGCACAGACATTGATCACGTCGGCTCCGAGGTCTTCCTCTGAACCGACACCTTTATTGTCGACTCGTTTTGTCTGTTCCAGCTTCAGTACCGATCCCTGTGTCGGTGCAGACCATGACCTTGGCACCGATGACTTCTTGGGTGCAGACACCCGTAGTCCAGTCTCCCTCGGCACCATTGTCCTCTGTGCGGATGGGTGAGATGGGCACCGAGTTTGCCTTTTCTGCGGACAGGCCTGTTTCTCCGTCCGTCTCCGTGAGGTCCACTAGAAGCCTTTCCGTACATGTGTTGTGTTTTGTGGGTCAGGTGCTCTTGGCCAGAGGTATCCCACCCCTCAGGAACTATCCTTCCTTGGGAGATGAGCACCTGTCTCCAAAGACCCCTTCTTATTCTCCTCCTTCATTGCCTTTGAAGTCCATGGATATAGCACAGTCTTCCCCTTCTGCGGTCCCCTTTATGGATCTCGCTAAGGAACCGTAGCTGCCTTTGTGGCAGGAAAATTTTGCTACGACCCAGAATGTCAGTTGTGACACGCATAGTTTGCTGCTCCACAGCCATCCAGGGACTCCGGGTCGGCAGGCTGAGCCACTTAGGGGAGGGGTGACCCCTGCCCTAGACATGCACTCCTCTTCAGGTGGCCCAGCCTTCCAACTGATGGAGAACGCTTTCGCTTCCACTGGCAATACTGGACTGTCTGTACTTCTGCCCTCCTCTGGTACACTGGTTTCACAAGTCGCACCTAGGAGACACCGGGTGCAAGGGCCTCAGGACATATTCCCACAGGAATCCCCTTTTCCGCTGTCTTCTCCAGCTTCTCCCGCTGAGGAGGTCCACCGGAAAAGTTTGTGTAAGAGGAAGCACATGGACTCATCAGAGGAGTCCCTCACCCAAGAGACAGATTTCGATGAGGGGGAAGGATCCCCCCCGGTCACCCTCTGAGGTATCCTTTGGTGATATCCTCGAAATCCTGAAACAGAGAGGTGACTGGCAGTCCTCTAATCCGACCTCTGAGGAATCTGTGTTCCTGCAGGCCTTTTGCGCCTGGCCCTACCTCCTGGGTTACTCCACCTGCCGATGAACTTATCGTGCAGCATGCTTGGAAGGTTCCTGATGCCGTCCAAGTTATTCCTCGTAGGCCAGATAAGATATAGTTCCCTCCTGCTTTGGATCCCCATTGGTCCAGAGGTCTTCCTGTGGATACTTGGTGATGGCGGCAGCAACAAGAAAGGATCTGGCAGAAGAAGAAAGCCAGACTGTCCATCCGCCTAACAGAGTCCCGGGCCCTGGACAGGATAAGGAAGCGCACTTTTGCTTCAACAACCTTTACTGTCAGGTCTCTGAATTATATGGCACACTTTATCAGGCTTCAAAGGGATCTGATTTCTGAGCCCTCTGAAACCTTTGCTGGTGCCGTGTCTGAGGTCCGTGACAAAGTGGCCTCTCAGCTGGCCACCATTGAATCAATATCTAACTCCTCTATGTGACTGATATATCACGCATCAGAAGGAGCAGCTAAAGCAGTGGGTTTAGCTGCGGTCTTGAGACGACATGCCTGGATGCGCTTGTGCAAATTCGCAGAACCCTTTAAGGCTTCCTTTCTTAATGCTCCCATTGAGGCCTCCTCGTTGTTTGGGCCCAAAGTTAAAAGCACACTGGCCAGATGTGAACGGGATGGTAAGACCCTTTCTGCCGTAGGTGTCCATTATTCTTCCCCTCAACGTGCTTTCTTCCGAAACCAAAAGAGTGGGAAGATGTGGTTCAAGAAGTCTGTGTCCTTTCCGTGACACAGGCCAAGTTCTCCCCTGGAGGCACAGGGGAAAACTCACAGAGAAGACCCTCCTTTCGGGGCAGAGGGGGTCCGCGTAACCAGGGTTCCAGGGATTCATTCCATGGTCAATCCTACCAGCGCTCCTGAAGAACGGCCCAACTCCTTTCCTCTGGAGGTGGTTGGGAGATGTTTCTCCTTGTACCCTTCTGCCTGGCTAACCATCACCACCGATTCTTGGGTACAAAGGGTTATAACCAGAGGTTATCATATCCCCTTCGATCTGTGCCCTGCCCCTTCAAAAAAACCTTCCCGACGTGCCACCCAATCAAAGGGAAGAAGCAGCACTAGAGAGAGAAAAGCTGCTAAGAAAGACAGTCATCTAAATAGTCCAACCAGACCAGATAGGATCTGGATTCTACTCAAGACTATTTTTGGTGCCAAAGAAAACCGGGGACTGGAGACCAATTTTGGATCTCTGTGTATTGAACAAGTTTGTGAAAGTACAAAATTCCGGATGGTCACAATACAGTCTATCCTCCCGCTTTTGGAAAAAGACAGTTGGATGTGCTCGATAGATCTTCAGGATGCGTACTACCACATAAAAGTGGACAGGCCATAAAGAAGATTTCCACACTTCCGTGAGGGAGCCAGTCACTACCAGTTCCGAGTACTGCCTTTCGGACTCTCTACAGCCCCCAGAGTGTTCACAAAGTGCATGGCAGTTGTCACAGCTCACGTGCGACTTCATGGATTTCAGGGGTTTCCATACTTAGACGACTTTCTCATTTCCACTCCCACCAGACATCTACTGGAAGAAGCCCTGGCATACTCTCTCCTCACTGCTTAAAGGCTAGGCATAACGATAAACTGGCAAAAATTCAATCTCACCCCATCTCAGTCGACAGAATTTATAGGGGTTATCTTGGGGACACAGAACTGCAGAGCTGCTATTCCAGAGCATAGAATTGTGAGGATAAAGCAGCAACTGATTCCAGTCCTTTCAAGGGAGAAATCCATGGCTCACTCGGTTCTACAGTTGTTTGGTTCCATGGCAACCTCCATCACCATTGTTCCCCTGGCCAGGTTTCACATGAGGTTCCTACAATGGCTACTGCTTACCCAATGGTATCCTTTTCAGCATCCTCTTTCAGCCATGATTCGAGTAACCCACAGGTGCAAACAGGATTTAAAATGGTGGATGGCACACAATCTGTCACAATGGTCTCGCCCCTTCTCCCCCCAGCAACCCAAGGCCATGGTGACCACGGACACCTCCCTGATGGGGGGTGGGTTATGTCAGGGACAAGACAGTCCAAGGCACTTGGTCCAAACTGGAGAACCATTTGCATATAAACGTTCTAGAGCTGAGGGCAGTGCTTCTGGCGTTGTGCAAGCATTCCATCCCCTGCTGCCGTCTGAGACGATGGCGTTTCAGTCAGACAACATGGTGGTGGTTTGGTACATCAACAAGCAAGGTAGAACTTAATCTTACCCCCTTTGTTGAGAGGCCATGAGGATATGGCAATGGGTGATGGCTACCAACCATTTTTTTCTAGCAACACACATTCCCGGGAGTTCCAACGTGATAGCAGACAGACTCAGCAGGTGCATTCTTCAACCTCACGAGTGGTCCCTGAACCCCTTGATAGCGGCGGAGATCTTACACCGCTGGGGCCATCCTTGCTGCGACCTCTCTGCATCCCAGGCCAACTATAAATGCAGCAACTACATTGCCTTGATTCCCCCTCCGGGACAGTCACCCAGGGACGCTGTAGTCCACGATTGCCCCTCGGGTGGTCTTAATGCATTTCCACCCTTTCCCCAGTTTCTGAAGAAAGCCCGTCTGTTGAAGAGCAATGTGATCCTCAGCACCATATTGGCGTTGACAGATTTGGTTCCCCTTCCTTTGGCCTCACCTACTAGATCGACCATGGATTCTCCATCCAACCCCAGAGTTGATCTCACATCCACAGAACCTGATTCATCCCAACTTGAACAGCCTGAAGCTCACGGCTTGGCTACTCCAATTCCCTTGATTACCAGGCAGAATGATCTTTCTTTATCAGTACGTGATATTCTCATTGCATCTCATAAGTCTTCCACTGGAATTACTTATCTGAGCAAATGGAAAAGATTTACCTGTTGGCTGAAAGATAAACAAGTAGATCCCTTCTCAGCACCAGTGTTGATAGTACTAGACTATCTGGCCGACCTCTCTCAATCGGGTCGATCGGTCTCTACCATTAGAGTTCATCTGGCTTCTAATTTTCATGAGGGTGTCCAAGATTCCTCTCTTATGTCCCACAAATTGTGCAAGACCTTCATAAAAGGTGTGAATCATCTGACGCCACCTTTTAGAGAACCTATTCAACCATGGGATTTATCATTAGTTCTACAAGCTCTGACAATGCCACCTTTCGAACCTGCCGCCTCTTCTTGCGACCTCAACTATTTGTCATGGAAAACCTTGTTTTTGGTCGCCATTACTTCTGCCAGACATATCTGAGCTTCAAACTCTATGTATCAAGAGTCCATACTTGATTTTTCATAGAGATAGCGTCTCTGAAAACTAATCCATCCTTTCTGCCTAAAGGAATTTCTGAAATGTCCATTAATCAAGCCATTCAATTGCCAGTTGTCTTTCCCAATCATTC
Source organism: Protopterus annectens (assembly GCF_019279795.1). Lineage (NCBI taxonomy): Eukaryota > Metazoa > Chordata > Ceratodontiformes > Protopteridae > Protopterus > Protopterus annectens. The sequence continues at coordinate 450,875,579 of NC_056750.1, forward strand.
AGAGCAGAGTATTGCCTACATACCGTAGATATCCACAGGCAAATTTGTTTACTTAAACAGGACTAGGCCCTTTTGTAAATCTGACCAGTTATTTTTGGCTTTTTCTGGACCTAGATTAGGATCTGCTGTTAAGGTCACATTAGCTAGATGGTTGAAGCACTGCGTGACCTTCATCTATACACAATGCAATATCTCGTTGCCTACGACCATGAAAGCTCATTCAACAAAGTCTGTGACAACTTCTGCTGCCTTCCATGCCAGAGCTTCCTTACATGAAGTCTGTGCAGCTGCAACTTGGGCTATGCCTCATACCTTCATCAGTCATTACAAATTGGATTTGGCCTCCAGGGGAAGAGCATATTTCAGTTCTATGGTGCTCAGGAATGAGAGCCTCCCAGGAATAGAGGTAGCTGGGGACTCTGTCCCATGCGTAAGGAGTGAACGAAGATTAACAATATCAGATAAAGAAGTTTTGTCTTACCATAACGTTCCATCTGTATTGTTGATCCTCATTCAGTCATTACGACCCTCCCTCCTTCCCCCTCCTGTGGTTTCTAGTGGATCTCACCATCCGGTTCTCATAGGTTATTTGACCAGAGGTAGCCTCTACCTTCTTTGACTTGCAAACTCAATCTGAGGTAACAAGGAGAAGGGGGATTGTGGGTAAGAGTTTAGCTTGATAGTTTGAAGCTTACGTGAGCTTCAAAAATGGCTGGCTCTGTTACGAGGTCGGAACCAATACCCATGAATGCCTGAACAAGGATCAACAATACAGCTGGAACGTTATGGTAAGACATAACTTCTTTTTTCTTTTGTCTGTATTAGACCTTCCTGAAGGGTGTTCTCACCTTGGGGGAATTCACTGACTGCTCCCAGTTTGCAGTCTTTGTCAGCCAAAGTCCTCTGACATCTAGGAAGTAGATGCCAAAGAAGAATGAGCCCAGCACAGAGCCCTGGTGGACATCTCCACTGTTGACTGGTTTCTTTGTACAGTGGCTTCAATTCTAACATCCTGGTCCTATTAGTGAGCCAGCATGTTATAAAGGGAGTTTATATCTACTTCATAAGTTTGTTGTCAATGCTTGAGTAAGGTATTGTCATATGCTTTAGCCAGACCTTGGTAGGTAGTATGCACCATTTCCCTCTCTTCTATTATCTTAACCTTCTCAAGGAAGTCCACCAAATTCAGTAAGTAAGGGTTTCTGCATATGACAAACTAGAATGGAGGCATCACTCATGGAATCTTAATTTTGGGCTAGATAAACTCTCCCCCTAAGTTGTCTTTAGCCACTATTAAGATGCTAACTAGGAAGATGGCTGTACTGATGGCACGAAGTTCTGCCAGATATATTTACATTACAGGTTTTGATGTGTAAGGAACCTTTCTGATTTTCTGCAAAGACAAGGATGACTTTTGTATTAATCCATCTTTGGTACCAGAGGTGGTCTGATCTTATCCCTCCAATAGGCAAGAAGTCTTCCAATATTTTTTCCCCATCACATCGGAGTAAGGGCAAAAGATTTCAAATACCAACTGGTAACAAAAACAGGAACAAAAAACCAAGAATCCACAGTTATGTAGAGCAACTGAATAAATCCACAAAGAAATTGTCTCGACTGCTTTTATTGAACAAATCCACAGAGTTAAGCGCTTTCGTCACTTAGACTTCATCAGAACTAATTTTCAAACAGACTTCTTTCCTTGGTATATACAGTCTAAACTTAATTCATAGGTAGGTACTAGGCTATCAGCCCAAGGGCCTAAGTAAGCCTAACCAACAAGGTTCCCTGGCTTACACCAGCCAAGAAAGTTTATTTCCTGTGCCCCTGTCGAGCAGAGCCACAGAAGTGATCCCTTGGGTGTATTTCCTATTTCCCATCCACTCAAGATTTTTTTTGGAGTGCTAATGAGGAACTTTGCTTGACATAGATGGGTTGCTTGCTCCAGAGTATAGGAAGTCTCTGGGACAGGAATCTATCCCTCCAGCATGTCCTGTTTATTGCGGTGACAATGTTTAGGTCCCTAGAGCGTGTAGCTCAGAGGGATTGGGATTTCTTTAGGTGTAGCATGTCCAACAGCTCTGGGTTTAACATAGCTTTATATGTTAGACAGGGATCTCTTCGGAGTAGGCAATATGCCACAGAGTAAAGCTGGAGTTTTTTGAGACTGTCAGTGTAGGGCATCTGTTTGAGGCCAGTAATCCTCTGTGAGGTACTTCTGTGGTCTTTCCAGCTGCTGCAGATGTCTTGTGAGGTACATTCCAAAAGGGCCGTTGTACTCTATAATGGGTCTGAGTGCTGAGTAGAGGGGAACAGTGACCTCTTTTTCCTGGATGAGAGCTCTTTTGTGATGAGGTGTGCCACATAGAAGGATTTCCTGACTACTGTGGCAATGTGATTATCAAAGGAGAGACTACTGCCCACCTGGGTCCCAAGGTTTCATCACACATTTGGTGTTAGATTGCCATTTATGTGGTAGTTCATGGGTACAGAGTTTTTACCAAAGGGGATGACAATGCAGTTTTTGGCATTGAGCTTGAGGCCATGCCTCTGACACCAGGCGTCTGTCTTAGTGAGGCCCTTCTGTAGGATGTCCACATCATTTGGGGACTCTACTATGGCTCCTAGTTTGCAGTCATCTGCGAACTTCGTTAGCCAGAGGCCTTCTGTGTTAGCCTGTACTTCAGAGAAGTAGATACCAAACAGGAGAGGTCCCAGGACTGAACCCTGTGGTACTCCACTTGTCACTGGTTTGAAGTCAGATTTGGAGTCTGCAACTAGAAACAGTGTGGGTTCTGTCAATGAGCCAGTTGGCAACCCATCTTGTGATGTAGAGATTTATACCTAGTTGAGTGAGTTTAGCTATAATTCCAGAATGGGGGATGGTGTCAAAAGCCTTGTCAAGGTCAAGAGAGGCTTTGTGAACCACCTTACCCTCGTCTACGGCTTTGGTGACTGCCTCAAAGAAGTTGATCGGGTTCAGAAGGCATGACCTGCCTTTCATAGACCCGAACTGGGTGAGGGCTACAATTTTGAGGTTACCAATGTCTTTGAGTTCCATGACAACGTTCCATGGCCTTGCAGACCAGGCTCATCAGGCTAATAGGGCGATAGTTCCCAGGATCAGTGGTGGCTTCCCCTTTGTGGAGTGGGACAACTGTTGCTGTGCGCCATTCAGTGGGCACAAAGCCTGACGTGAGACTTATTGAACATAGTACTTAGATGGGGAGCAAGTTCATTCTGAAGTTTGTGTAAAACGCAGCCTGGGATGTTGTCCGGTCCCATGGATGCTGTGTTTTTGGTTTTAGAGTGTGCAGCTTTTACCTGCATAGATGTAATTACAGGGACTCTGCATTCTTCCTATATAGATATATGGGCCCTTTAGGGGTGAGAGGGCGGGTAAAGTTAGTACTGAACCTATCTGCCAGGACATTGGCAATATCAGTTGGTTGTGTAATTTTCGTGCCATTGTGCTGTAACTCAGAGCAGATCTGGGTGTTGCCATTGAGATTCTTGACATATAGCTATTGATTGCTTTGTGGTTGCCATTAGAATCTGTGTCCCATTTTGTTTTCGTAGCTAGCTTTGGAGGATCTTATAAGGGCTCTCAGCTTCTTACTGAGGCTGACCAGGGAGCTCCTCCACTCATGGGATTTTACTCTTTTGCAACAGTTTCTTCCTTCTGTTGTAGAGTTTATGGCAGGGGACCACCAGATTGACTTCCATTTTTTGGAGGGTAGCGTCTTGGTTCTGTTTGGGATAGCATGATCCATGCACTCGTGTAAGTGCTTAGAGTGCATTTGTGTATGATTCAGCAATCGTAACTGTATTGTCCATCTGCATGGGTGTCATGAAGTTCACCACTTCTGTCTTATGCATGAAGTTGGCTTTGGAGAAATATTTTACCATGGTTTCCTTAATAGTGGGTGGGAGCGGGATGCGGATATCTAGGGTGATAAGTTTATGGTCGGATCTGACCAACAAGGATTTGACTTCAGGTGTAGAACACCGGTCACTCATGTTGGTAATGACTAGGTCTAGGCTATTGTTGCCCACGGTGGGGTCATGGATAAGTTGATCCAGGGCATTGAAATTTATGAATTCCAGAAAGCGTTGAGCTAAAGAGTTCATACACTAGTAGTTTTCCCAGTTAATGGTGAGGTTGAAATTGCCCATTATTAGGGTGTTTGAACCCTAATATTTTCCAGTACATCAAGAAAAGAGAAGTGGGAATCCTGGGGCATGGTGGGGTGGGGGATCTGTAGCAAGCTACAGTCTGGATTGCAGTTTTGCCCAGAGTTAGTTGCAATTGGATAACCTTGGATGCATTATGCTGTGCAACTAGCCTGGAGGTGTGGATATCCTTAATGAATATGGGCACATCTCCGCCTTTGGTTTTCTGGTCCAGGTTAGATGGCTGAAAAGTGTAGTATGAGATGTTCTTCGTGTTTCACTGTTGCAGTCATTACACTTGGGTTATCCTGCTGGCAGGCTACCCTCAGTCGGCCTGAGTTCCAAAGTCTAGGTCCAGCGTCTGTTGCCTCTTCCCTGACGTCAGTGCGCCAGGGGTATAAAAGATGCAGCCGACGCCATTTTCTTCCGTCTTTCTTGCCGCGCGGTGCCTGAAGCAGTAGTTCGCAAGTGCCGGTCGGCCAGCTCCTGAGATTTTCATGTTTGAATTTCAGATCCGAAGTCTTCATTAAAAGCTTAAGTACCCCGTTGGGGAAACCTTTTTTCTTGCTCCAGACTGATGTCAGAAAAAGTTAATAATTGTATTTCTTGTGGGAAGCAAATACTTCATAAGGACTTTAATTCTTACTGTATTCCTTGCCTAGGCCCTGACCACGATGTTGCTAGTTGTCGGTTTTGTGCTAGATTTAACCAACGCACTGTTAAGCGTCAGTACGATTTTGCATTTCACTATTTTGGCAGAAGATTTAGTTACATGATGCCGTCAGATAGCCATCCGCCTACCGGAATTCACAAGAAATGCAAAGAAAGACAGGCATCCGAGGTCCAAAACAGACAAGGCTTCCTCTAAGCCAGTCGCCGGTTCTGTGGGGTGCCTTCGCAGCCCCTAATGCCCGCTACTTTGGACCCACAGGCCACTACAAACTCCCACGTGGAGTCAACTAGGCCGCTGGAAGCTCAAGGTATTGGACATTCAGAGACTATTCCCTCAGATGGGTCTGGAGCCGCTGAGCAGGTATCTGCTTCTGAGGGTGTTTTCAGACCTACTCAATTACACATTAAAACGACTCCAGCTACAAAGTCAAAGACTAAAGCAACTTTAAAGACAAAGAAACAAGTGCAACAGCCTTATGGTCAGGCCTCCATGCCCAAAAAACATGCTCAAAATGGCTGAAGACTTAATTACTTTGATCAGGTATTCCCATCCCCCTCCTGATAAAAGGCCTAGGCAAGAGACAGAATATGAATCTTCAGATCAGGTTTCCATTTCATCTGATTTCTCTTCTGATCAGGAATACTCTCTTCCTCCCTATGAGGTTTGTGATGCTGAAGAATCTATCCCTTCAGCCTCTCCTCCTGAGGATTACTCTTTTGGGGAAACCTTGCATACCATGAGGGAACATTTCCACTGGGAGAGCCAAGATTATTCAGAATCTAAGAAAAGGCTCAGATACTTCCTTTTACTCCCACAACACAGGCCCCTAGCTATTCCACCTGTCAGACATTGCAGATGATGTATTTTCAGAGTCCAGTCTGACCCCTGACTTCTTACCTCCAGCTTCTGTTAAGCCGGACAGGTACTACAGGGTTCCTGACTCTCATAAATTCCTTTTCAAAAACCCTGCTGCTGACCCAGAAACTATCTCTCAGGGTCCCAAAGGGGTCCCTCTGACAGGGATTCTAGGGCATTGGACAGATGGGGAAAGAAGATTTACACTTTTGCTACCTTGGCTATGAGGGCTTTAAATTGTCAGTTTCATATGCTCAAATATCAGCAATATATTATGTCACTGTTTAAACAGAAAATGTTGATAAATTCTGAGTGTGCAGAAAACAAAAGAAATGCAGGATTTATTGCATGCAGCTGAGCAAGTTGGAAAGCATACTTTGCAATGTGGTTTTGAGTCTTTGGAGGCCTCCTGCAGGGCCGCTGTTACGGGTTCTGTCATCAGGAGACATGCTTGGTTAAAGGAGCAAAATCTGCCTGACCATGTCAAAGCAAAATTATTAGATGCTCCATTACAGCATACCACCTTGTTTGGTGTTAAAGAAAATGGAGGACAAAGCTAAATCTATGCAAACGGTTAAGGATTTTTTTACAGGTACAACCACCAAGATTTAGCAGACACTGGCCTACAAAGAATTGGTCCTTTCCAGTGTCAGACCACAAAGGGGCAGATACAGAAGCCCAAGAGGCAGATCCCAGCCCCAAGGTTCATACAGGTCTAAACAATGGGTTGCTTCTACCTCCAGAAGTGGAGAAGACAAATCACAGCCATACAGGAAGCAGTCCCAATGACGTCCCCCTGGCTGCACCAAGCACTTATCTTCTGGCAGCACCTTTAGGGGGAAAACTAGCACTTTTTTCTCAAAATTGGCACATAACCCAAGACAAATGGGTCCTAGACAGTGTCACAAGGCTACAAGTTTCACTTCCATACCCTGCCAAGGACAAACAGCTGGCCAGACCTGCCGAAACATCAATGGGCAGAGGCACAAAAACAAGTCTTATCCCTCACTGATATGAGGGCCATTCAACAAGTACCAGAGCAAGAGCAGGGACAAGGATTTTATTCAAGACTGTTTTTGGTACCAAGAAAGGACAAGACCTGGAGACCAATACTGGACCTATCTGTTCTAAACATATATCTGGATATACCAAAATTCAAAATGTTGACTCTACAGCAGCTTCTGCCCATGCTGGGCAAGAAGGCTTGGCTTGTGACTTTAGACCTAAAAGAGGCATACCAGCATGTCCCAATCAGACAAACATGCAGAAGATACCTCAGATTCAAAGCTGGCTCAATGCATTACCAATTCTCTGCACTGCCCTTTGGCTTATCTACTGTGCCCAGGGTCTTCACAAAGTGCCTGGCACTAGTAATTGCATTCTGCAGACAAAGAGGAATACAAATGTATCCTTACTTGGATGACTGCCTCATTCAAGCAGAGAACAAAGACATTCTACTACAGCATCTGGCGTTTGTAAAGAGATTTCTAATAGGCCTAGGGTACACAGTCAACGAAAAGAAATCAAAACTAGTACACTCTCGAGATAATAATCCTGGGTGCAAGCTTAAATACAACTCCCCAGATGGCTTATCTCACGCCAGACAAAGGCAACTGACTACATATTTCAAACTGTTGGCAACAAAGGCCCAGTTATCTGCAAGAAAAATTCTGCAGGCTTTGAGCTTCATGGCATCCTGCATTCTACTAATTCCATATGCGAGACTGTATATGAGGAAACTTCAGTGGTACCTAAAAAGTGTTTGGGCTGAACATTGCCACAGCCTGGAAACAGTAATTACCCTCATTCCCTGCCTGCAGCAGGAGTTTCGATGGTGGGCGAAGGCTTGTCACCAGAACAAGGGTCAGCCATTCATTTTACCCCCAGCCAGGCAGACATTAACAATGGATGCATCAGATTATACCTGGGGGGCCCACATGGCAGAAAGATGCTTAAAAAGGCACATGGTCCACAAACCAAATGCATTTGCATATCAATCAAAAAGAGATGCTAGCTGTTAAGAATGCCCTGACAGCCTTCAAGGACCTACTTCATCCGGGACAACTACTGATAGACAGACAACACCACGGTCGTGTGGTATATAAAGAAGCAGGGAGGCACTCATTCTTACCCCCTTTGCAGACAAGCCATGACTTTGTGGGACACTGCATTGACTTACCAAGTCCATCTGCAGGCACAATTCCTGCCAGGAAAAATAAATACTCTGGCAGACGAACTAAGCAGAAACCTCATGGATCCCCACGAGTGGAAATTGGATCCACAAATCTTCAGCATGATGACAAGGAAATGGGGATGCCCGTATATAGATCTGTTTGCCTCTCCTCACAACTACCAACTAAAAAGATTCTGCACAAGGACTTATCACAGACAAGTATGGAAAGTGGACGCCCTATCTTTCAACTGGAAAAACTTAGCAGTATATGCATTTCCTCCACTGCCTCTTCTCCCCAAGGTGTACTCCTAAAGGTCAGACAAGAGAAGCCAAAGATGATACTGATTGCCCCAGACTGGCCCCACCACTGCTGGTATCCAATTCTAAGGAACTTGTCTCAATGCCCAGCTTGGACCTTGCCTCAAATACGTCATCTACTGTCCCAACAAAGCAATCCGATCCTACACAGCCAACTCAAGACTTTAAATCTGGCAGCATGGCGGATAACGTAGTCATACAAAACACACCACTCACTAAAGCTGTGATGGATGTCATTTTGGAGGCCAGAAGTCCTAGTACCAGAAAATCTTACGCCGGAAAATGGAAGAGATTCTGTGCCTGGACCCAGGCACAAGGAATTGACACAGCTGTACCAAATATTCCTCAAATTTTGCAATACTTAACTGAGATGCTGGACAAAGGCCTATCCTTTTCATCAATTAAAATTCATGACTCTGCCATTTCAGCTCATTACAGTACAGAGCCACCAATCTTTTCTCATCCTTTAAGGCAGTACCTCAGAGGAGCCAAAAACGTAAGGCCTCCAAGGAGATCACCAATACCTGCATGGGGCCTCAATTATGTTTTGGAAAAACTCACCCTGCTTCCTTTTGAGCCAGCCACTACAGCTGCTATAAAATTTTTATCTTGGAAAACAGCTCTGCTCCTAGCAATAACCTCTGCAAGACGAGTCTCACAGCTACAGGCACTCATGGCTGTGGCACCTTTTATAATTTTTTATCCAGACAGGGTTTCTCTGAGGACAAATCTGACATTTATACCTAAGGTAGTGTCCAGTGTGGCCCTTAACCAAACTATTCATCTGCCTACTTTTTATCCAAACCCACAGCATAAGGGGGAGAGAATTCTGCATTCTTTGGACATACACAGACAGCTACACTTCCACTTGAACAAAACCAACGCTTTCAGAAAGACTGAGAAACTGCTAGTGGCATATGCTGCAGGTTCGCAAGGACAGGCTCTCTCTAAGCAGACTATTTCAAAGTGGATAGGCCACTGCATAAGGGCATTAGGCCACATTCAACCAGAGCAGCAGCCACTTCAGCAGCCTTCCTCAGGGGAGTACCAGCCAAAGACATTTTAGAGGCTGTAACCTGGAGTTCAGTGCACACCTTTACAAAGCACTATCATTTACCACTCTACTCTAAATCCCGGGCAGGCTTTGCCACTGCAGTTTTGCAGGGCCTCATAGCCATTCCTAATGCTATTTAGCTCCAGCCTCCCAACCATAGCTTTGGGATTCAACTCAAGTGTAATGACTGCAACAGTGAAACACTAAGAACATAGTACAGTTACCATAAATGTAGATGTTAGAGTGTATTCACTGTTGCAGTCCAGGTTACCCTCCCACCATCCCCCTTTTCCCTGCTGGAACTTATCTGCACTTCTCTAAGCTATACAACCTATGTGATATATTTGCTTGTAGATGAAGGTATAACATATATTTTGGTGCATGCTTGTTTTATTGGCATATTTTTAGCCTACCCTTTTGGGGGCACCTGACATCTGGGGCAAGAAAAACTGAAGAAAATGGCGTCTGCTGCATCTTTCATACCCCTGGCGCACTGACGTCAGGGAAGAGGCGACAGCAACCGACGCCGGACCTAGACTTTGGAACTCAGGCTGACTGTGAGGGTAGCGTGCCACCAGGATAACCCAAGTGTAATGACTGCAACAGTGAATACACTTGAACATCTACATTTATGGTAAGTGTACACAACTGTACTTTATAGCCAGGTAATCCCACCCCTCAGATTTACTGCAACCCCATCTTAAAGGCTACACTGCATACAATAAAAAATACATTTATACATTAAAAATACTTGTACATAAAAATGTATATATTAATTAAAAAAAATATATATATATATATATATATCTAGAGAGAGAGAGATTCACTTTACAAGCTCAAAATACTGAAATATCGAAATTCAGTATTTCGAGTCCATAAAGTGGAATCCTGAGAACAGTGAAAGCTCAGAAGCGTGAAGTTCTAAACCTCGAATACTGGCGGTTTTGAGGTTCGTGTTTTTGAGGTTTTGCTGTGGTTATGGATTCAGGTAAGTGTGTGTGTTAAGTGTTTTGGGTAGGAGCTGTGGTGTGCGTCAGCGTGTTTTGTTGCTGTGATGTGTGTACGTGAGGAGAATGTAGCTTGTGTGGTGGTTTGTGTGTAGTGCGACCTCAGAGTGAGAATATTTAAGTAGGGATGTGGGGGGTGCAGGGGGGCTTGCCCCCCTGCTTTTATGTAGTAAAGAGCTTGCGTTTGTGTGTGGTGAGGATGGTGTGTGTCTGTGTGTGTGTATACAGTAGAAGCAGGAAATTCAAAATCTCTGGTGTGTGAAATTTTGAATTTTGCAGTTCTGAGTTTTTGTGGTTTAAAAAAATTTGGCTTTATAGCTTTGAAGTACTGAATTTCGATATTTCAGTATTTTGAGGATATAAAGTGAATCCGTGTGTGTATGTAATATATATATATATATATATATATATATATATATATATATATATATATATATATATATATATATATATGTATATATATATGTATATATATATATATATGTATATATATATGTATATATATGTATATATATATATATATGTATATATATATATATATATATATATATATATATATATATATATATGTATATATATATATGTATATATATATATATGTATATATATATATGTATATATATATATGTATATATATATATATATATATATATATATATATATATATATATATATATGTGTGTGTAAGTAAAAAAAAATAAAAAAATTAAACTTCTAAATGCCTTAATTTCCATATTGAATTAATAGAACAAAACTCATTTAACCCTGGTGGATTTTGTGCCTCTAAAATAATTTGCCATTTTTATTCGCATTTGTTCAAATGTTCTTCACTGAACTATCCCCTATTGTCTTTTATAATTTGCTCCATTACTGTAAATTTGGAGCGTTTCGTAAAAATCTACTGCCAGTCATTAGCGGACCAGAGTTGCGACCCCTTACCAGGAAAAAGCCGAAAGACATACAATTGTAAATTTGAAATGTGTTGTGGGCAATCTGTTGCTTGTCTAGCTAGAGCGTTGGTGTTCTTTCCATTTTTAATATCGCCTAAATGTTCTTTCTCTAAACTTTCTAATGGTTTTCCCAACATAAAATGTTGGACATTCTTGGCAACAGGCCACATACACCACCCACTTAGAATCTCAATTAAAATGCCCCACCACTTTAAATTCGTGGCAGAGGGGGTCCGCAAAACCAGGGCAGCAGAGAATCCTTCTCTGACGAGCCCTTCCAGCATCTGTGAAGGGTTGTCCGGCTGCTCACCTCTGGAGGCAGTCTGGGGAAGACCATCACTGTACCCAGGAGCCTGGCGAGAGACAACACCAGACAAATGGGTACAGTCCTTCATATCAGGAGGCTACAGAATCCCCTTCGTTCGCACCCCCTCCCTTCCAGATGTTCCACCCAATCTAAGGGACCAAGCAGTGCTAGAAGTCTCAAAACTGCTAAGAAAAAGGGCCATCCAGCAAGTACCAGCAGACCAGCAAGGATCCGGAATTTACTCAAGGTTCTTTTTGGTACCAAAAAAGACAGGGGACTGGAGACCCATTTTGGATCTCAGCGGACTAAACAAGTCTGTACAAAGAAAATTCTGGATGGTCACACTTCAGTCCATTTTACCCTTTCTGGGTCAGGACAATTGGATGTGCTCTATAGATCTTCAGGATGCATACTACTACATAAAAATGGACAGACGCTTCCGAAGATTCCTTCGCTTCCGGCTGGGAGCCAGCCATTATCAGTTCAGAGCTCTGCCCTTTGGTCTCACCACAGCCCCCAGGGTGTTTACCAAATGTATGGCAGTAGTTACCGCTAATCTGAGACGGCAAGGATTCCAGGTGTTTCCATATCTCGACGACTAGCTCCTCACTGCTGTAACCAGACATCACCTTCTGCGAGCCAGAGACTGCACCATCGACACTTGCTCCAGGCTAGGTATCACAATAAATTTTGAAAAGTCTGCATTGTTACCCTGTCAGTCTATCACCTTTATAGGCGCAAATTTAAATACCAAAGACATGTTAGCGAGCCTCCCACCAGACAGGGTTTCAGTGATTCGTCAGCATGCAAAAGGATTCAAGCCAGGTTTGTCCTTCAAACACTAGGTCTCATGCCAGCAGCTATCGTACTTGTTCCCCTAGCTCGTTTTCACATGAGGATTCTCCAGTGGCTTCTTTTCACCCAGTGGTCCTTCCAGCAACTTCCCATGTCTTACATGATTATGATCACTCAGGCATGCAAGAAGCACCTTGCGTGGTGGATGGTCTCCACATCAGTGCTCCACGGCAGACCATTTGTTCTTCCCCCTCCAGTGGCTACAGTGACAACGGACGCCTCCCTGATCGGGTGGGGGGGCCATTATCAGGGCAGAACAGTCCAAGGCACCTGGCAACCTCACGAGTATCATCTGCACATAAATGTCTTGGAGATGAGGGCCGTGCTCTTAGCGTTGCAGGCTCTTCAGGAGACTCTTCCTAGTGGGACCATTGCAGTCCAAACGGTGGTACATCAACAAGCAGGGTGGAACCAGGTCCTACCCCGTATGTCGAGAAGCACTCAGACTCTGCAGTGGGCGATCTCTTCCCAACGGTTTCTGATTGCAACGCACATCCTTGGGAAGTCCAGCGTTATAGCAGACAGACTGAGCAGAGCAATTCTCATGCCTCACGAGTGGTCTCTGAACCAGGTGGTTGCGGACCAAATCTTCCGCAGATGGGGCCAACCTTGCTGCGACCTTTTTGCAACTCCCCTCAACAACAAGTGCAGCAATTTCTTCTCCCTCCTTCCACTCCCCGGGCATCCCCCCAGAGATGCTGTAGTCCACGATTGGCCCCAGGGACTTCTTTATGCATTTCCTCCTTTCCCCCTCTCCCCCTCATACCGAAATTGATTCAGAAGGCTGCCGTTTCGGGTTGCAAAATGATCCTCATTGCTCCTTACTGGCCTCGACAAATATGGTTTACGTTCCTGCACTCCTAGCTTCTCGAACAGCTCTGGACTCTGGACCTAGTTCCAGACCTCCTGATTCGTCAATCGGGCGGGCTGCACCAATCCCTGCACACACTCCAGCTCACAGCGTGGTTGCTCCACTTCCAACCGTAGCCAGACTCCCAGATATTTCCCCATCTGTGAGAGAAATCCTTTTGTCATCACACAAGTCTACGACCAGAAAAACTTGCGCTAGTAAGTGGAAACGTTTTTCTTCCTGGGCAGAGGCAAAAAGCATAGACCCCTTTTCAGCCCCAGTGCACTCCATTTTGGAATTTCTAGCAGAACTCTTCCACGCTGGTTCTGCTTCAGCTACAATTAGAGTCCAGTTAGCAGCAATTCCAAATTTTCACATTGGCCTGTCGGAAAACAGTATCATGTCCCATAAGCTGTGTAAAGCCTTTCTCAAAGGAACCACTCTGCTCAGGCCCCCAGTGAGAGATCCTCCACCACCGTGGGATTTAAACTTGATTTTAACTTCGCTGATTTTGCCCCCTTTCGAACCTGCAGCTTCTTATTTGCTGAAGTTCTTATCTTGGAAAACCCTCTTCCTGGTAGCTATTACTTCGGCCAGAAGAGTTTCGGAACTACAGGCTCTTTCTGCCCGTCCCCCTTACCTCGTGTTCCACAATGACAGGGTTGCTCTTAGGACTAATCCGTCCTTCCTTCCTAAGGTCTCTTCAGAGAGTAACCTGAATCAGAACATAGACCTTCCTGTGTTTTTCCCTAACCACTCCAACAGGGCGGAATTTAAGTTGCATCAGTTAGATGTTCACAGGCAGCTACACTTTTATTTGCACAGAACCAAGGACATTAGAAAATCAGATCATCTTTTCTTGTCCTATGCAGTAGGTAAACAAGGTCTTCCGGTCTCCAAAGTAACCTTGTCCAGGTGGTTGACTTCTATCATCACATTCATATATCAACTGAGGAATACAGAATTGCCAGTTAAACCAAAAGGTCACTCCACCAGAGCTTTAGCTACTTCGGTGGCCTTTCAGGCTAGGTTGCCCATGGAATCTATTTGTGCTGTGGCTACATGGGCCAACCCACATACTTCATTTCGCATTACAAGTTGGATTTGGTTTCCAAGAGCAGAGCTGACTTTGGTTCCACTGTTCTGAAGAGTCTTTTCCAATGAGCCACCCAGGTTTTTAGGTGCTAGGGACGCTGTCCCAACCAGCAAGAATAGAAGGCGAGATAGACAACTTAACATAAAGAAGTTATGTACCTACCATAACGTTCCATGTTGTCGTCTTCTCGCCTTCTTTCTTGCGTCCCACCCTCCATCCCCGTATCCTAGTGGACCGAGAAGAGTTGTTCTTGATGTTTCACCGGCTGAGTCTTCTTTGGCTATTCCTTTCTGACTAGTAGTCACGAAGAGGAGGAGGAGTGTGAGGGCAGCACCAAGGATCAAATGGAAATTGAAAAAGGGTAATTGTGAGGTGGAGCTCAGGGATGAGTTAAGACAGGCACTAGGTGGCATTGAAGAGTTACCAAATAGCTGGGTAACTGCAGCAGAGCTAGTAAGGGAGATGGCTAGAAAGGTGCTTGGTATCACATCGGGACAGAGGAAGGACGACAAGGAGACATGGTGGTGGAATGAGGAAGTAGAGAAGAGTATACAGGCAAAGAGGTTGGCAAAGAAGTGGGATTGTCAGAGAGATGAAGAAAGACAGGAGTATAATGAGATGAGGTGCATGGCAAAGAGAGAGGTGGCGAAGGCCAAGGATAAGGCATATGAAGAGTTGTATGAAAGGTTGGACACTAAGGAGGGATAAAAGGACCTGTACCGATTGGCTAGACAGAGGGACCGAGTTAGGAAAGATGTGCAGCAGGTAAAGGTGATAAAGGATAATGAGGGAAACATACTCACAAGAGAGGAGAGTGTGTTGAGGAGATGGAAGGAGTACTTTGAGGGGTTGATAAATGAAAAGACTGAGAGGCAGAGAAGGTTGGATGATGTGGGGATAGTGAATCTTGAAGTGCAGTGGATTAGCATGGAGGCAGTAAGGATAGCTATGAAGAGAATGAAGAATGGAAAGGCTGTTGGCCCAGATGACATACCTGTGGAAGCATGGAGGTGTTTAGGTGAAATGGCAGTGGAGTTTTTAACCAGATTGTTTAATGAAATCTTGGAAAGTGAGAGGATGCCTGAGGAATGGAGAAAGTGTTTTGGTACTGATTTTTAAGAATAAGGGTGATGTGCAGAGCTGTAGTAACTACAGAGGGATTAAATTGATCAGTCACAGCATGAAGTTATGGGAAAGAGTAGTGGAAGCTAGGTTAAGAAGAGATGTGATGATTAGTGAACAGCAGTATGGTTTCATGCCGGGAAAGAGCACTACAGATGCGATGTTTGCTCTGAGAGTGTTGAAGTACAGAGAATGTCGGAAGGAGTTTCATTGTGATTTTGTAGACTTGGAAAAAGCATATGACAGGGTGCCTAGAGAGGAGTTGTGGTATTGTATGAGGAAGTCAGGAGTGTCAAAGACGTATGTAAGAGTAGTACAGGATATGTACGAGGGTAGTGTGACAGCGGTGAGGTCTGCGGTGGGAGTGACGGATGCGTTTAAGGTGGAGGTTGGGTTACATCAAGTATCAGCTCTGAGCCCTTATTTGCAGTGGTGATGGACAGGTTGACAGACTAGATCAGACAGGAGTCTCCATGGACTGATGTTTGCAGATGACATTGTGATCTGTAGTGAGAGTAGGGAACAGGTGGAGGAGACCCTGGAGAGATGGAGATGTGCTCTAGAGAGAAGAGGAATGAAGGTTAGCAGGACTAAGACAGAATATATGTGTGAGAATGATAGGGAGGATGGAGGAATTGAGGATGCAAGGAGTAGAGGTGGCGAAGGTGGATGAGTTTAAATACTTGGGGTCAATAGTTCAGAGTAACGGTGAGTGTGGAAGAGAGGTGAAGAAGAGAGTACAGGCAGGGTGGAGAAGAGTGTCAGGAGTGATTTGTGACAGACAAGTACCTGTAAGAGTGAAAGGGAAGGTCTACAAGAGGGTAGTGAGACCAGTTATGTTATATGGGTTGGAGACAGTGGCATTGACAAAAAGGCAGGAGTTTGAGCTGGATGTGGCAGAGTTGAAGATGTTAAGAGTTGCACTGGGTGTGACAAGGGTGGACAGGATTAGGAATAAGTATATTAGAGGGTCAGTCCAGGTTGGAAGGTTTGGAGGCAAAGCCAGAGAGGCAAGATTACATTGGTTTGGACATGTGCTGAGAAGGGATGCGGAGTATATTGGGAAAAAGATGCTAAGGATGAAGCTAACAGGAAAAGAGGAAGGCCTAAGATAAGGTTTATGGATGTAGTGAGAGAGGACATGCAGGTGGTTGGTGTGACAGAGCAAGATGCAGAAGACAGGAAGAAATGGAAACGGGTGATCCACTGTGGCGACCCCCAACTGGAACAGCCGAAAGAAGATGAATCTCTCCAGTAGGATTTATGCATTCTAGGATAGGATTCCATTATTATTATCTCTGCAGTTAGACTTGCCAAATGAGATCTGGGTATCTAGCGTCAGGCATCATGGGATATAGGGGGGCCTCGAGCCAGTAAGCAGCTCTCGAGCTTTTGAAGATGGCCGAGTTGGAGCCGAAGATCGGCTCCGAACCCAACCAGCAAGAAAGAAGGCGAGAAGAAGACAACTAACATGGAACGTTATGGTAGGTACATAACTTTTTCCTTAAAATTCCTAGGGCCAAAATCCCCTATAGGAATCAAACCAGAACTGCTTTAAAGTTTCAGAGGTGTTTCTCCTAGTAAGGGTCGAAAACCTCATTCCCTTCTTTTTAGAAAAACTTCATCTCATTTCTAATAACAATTCAATAGGGTAACCCCTATTTTTAAAAATTTCTATAACTTTCCCTCATTTGTTAAGAAATACCTCCTCTACTGAGACCATTCTAGGTAACCTTACAAGTTGGCCCTTGACCACTGCTTTTTTCTGCTTTTTAGGTTGCCAACTGCTGTAGTGGAAGTAAGTATTAGAGAATGTAGGTTTTGTTATGGATGTTAGGAACAGTGGAAGGTTCTCATCTATCTTTTCTCAATTCAACATCCAAAAGTACCATGACGTCTTTGTCAAACTTGCAAGAAAACCGTAAAAAAACAAGTTGTACTTCGGAAGAATTTTTGAATTGTATACAGTCAGTCTTCAGAATCTCTCCACAAGATAAATATATCATCCACAAATCGTGTGTAATAAATCCAGGAGTTACATTCACTGCTGAACACAAATTCTAATTCCCATCAGGCCATCGCCAGATTGGCAAAGGTAGGGATGCAAGCTGCACCCATAGTTACCCCCTGTCTTTTGCCTGATTAGTTGTCCTTCAAAGGTCAGACATTTTGTTAGTACTACCATATCTGTAACTACATTCACCCTATTAGTGCTTAAATCACCTAGCCTAAACATCATCTGCTCTAACCAGTATAACAATTCCGTGTGGGGTATAACTTGAGTACATTTTTTTGACATTTAAGGTGACTATTAACACATTTTCATCAAACTGTAATTCACTAACCCTAGTCAAAAAATCCCAAGAGTCCCTACACACTTGGTGGAGACTCTGCACTGACCTTGTAACCAGTGTCCACAAATGTTGTTATATAGTGTTTTGGATCTATTGGAATCCACTGTTGGCCTGAAGTGGGGGGGGGGGTCCAGTATGGATTTATTGATTTTGGGGATGCCAAAAACTTCAATAATTGGTTCAGTGTTTTCCATAAAATCAAACTCCTCTTGTGTAGTTGAACCTTCCATTAGCAGGTCAAACAATCTCATATCAATTCTTGCATAGGGTATATTAATTTCATTAAGCAAAATTTCCGTATATTCATCCGCAAGTAACAATGCATTCATTTTATTATTAGACTCATAACAATCCATCACAACCAACCCACCCCCATTGTCTGGCTTGATGACTCTAATCTAATAATCTTCCGTATATTTTTAAACATTTATTTTCATCATGGCTCAAATTGTAAAATTTTCATTTCATTGGTTTCGCCAGTAACCTCCTAATATCACTTTCACATAATTTTTCATACATGCTTACACATTATTAAGCGGAGGATTAAAAATACTGGGCTTTCGCAACATATCCCAACCCACAGTATTCCCTTCATTGGAATCATTAAACCACAGACTTAAATTCAATTTATCAATGTACGTTTTCAAGTCAGTTAAACTCTGAGCTGAAGGGGCCCTTCTAGCTGGAATAAAATTGAGCCCTTTAGCTAATATGTCAGGATGAAGTTTATTCAAGTCTCTTGGTAAAAATTATATAGAAAAAAGTCACCTGTAGAATTAGTATTGTCGGAACACTGCTCGTGAACTCCATACCCCTTACTGGCGATGTTTCTTTTTGTAGTTGTATACCCTTTTGGGTCAAGCTCCTTTATGGACATATCTGTCCTTGCTGATAAATCCCCAATCTTGCTGTCCCTGTTTCTGCAAGATACGTTCAGATATCCAATCCTGCCAAGCTCTAAAGGGGGAAAAAGCAGCGCCTCCATTACTTTGAAACTTCTCTTTCTTCCTCATTTTCTCGGATTGGATAAATCCTCCCTTCACCTCTTCCCATTGGAGGATTTGGATAAGCTTGCTTCTTGCTGTATTCATCCAAGTCCCTTCGGAACTTGCCCGTCTTCCTTTGCATGATGCCATCGCACATATTCTATCGGTGAAAATGTTATTGTAATTGGTGAAATGATGGTTAAATAGTACTTTGTTAAAGCACGATTTAGCGTATCCAATTCAGCTGATAATTCCTCGATTCAAATGTCATTGTACTTCACCATCCATTTTAACACTTGTAGCCCAGCTGTATTGAAAACAATTCTTCATAGAACTCTGTACCTTTCTGAACACCATTTGGGAACTTCCAAAATCCGAGTCCCCTTTGCACAATTCCAGCAGCAATGTTTTTAAGCAGGCAACAGTTTTCTAACTGTAATTTCCTAAAGGCAGTTAATTTTTTATCAAAATTAAATAACTATTCACCGATAGGGCTCGTCTCCGTTCTGTTAACCCTTTCTGTTTGAATACTATTAAAGTTAAATTTATTGGCTTTCCAGACCTGTAAATCCCTCGGACCACTAGTGTGGTTCCTGGTCGCATCTGAGAGTAAAGATCTTTGAGCCAGTTGTATTTCTGGGCTGTAATTATTCACAACTTAAGTCCAGGGTGAACGTTGTAGAATTAAGACTTAAGAATTAGCCAACTGCTGTCTAACCAGTTGTAGTAAAGCAGTCATTTCTCCTGTTTGAGTATTACTCTCACAATTGGGGCAACAATTCTCCACCCCTTCACCCATTGCTCCAACTTCAGATCCCATAGACATCAAATACCAGCTGGTAACAGAAACAGATGCAGAAGACCAGGAATGCACACAGTTCTGTAGAGCAACTGAATAAATCGACAAATTGTCTCGACTGCTTTTAGTGAACAAATCCACAAAGTTAAGCGCTTATGTCACTTAGACTTCATCAGAACTAATTTTCAAACAAACAACTTTCTTTTATATACAAAATCTAAACCTAATTAATCAATTAACTCAGTAAATCCCACCCCTCAGATTTACTGCAAGTCGACCTTAAAGGCTACACTCCATACCATAAAAATGCATTTATACATTATTAAAAATACTTGTACATAAAATGTATACATTAAAAATAATATATAATCTTCTAAATGTTATTTCAATATTGAATTAATAGAACAAAACTCATTTAACCCTGGTGGGTTTTGTGCCTCTAAAATAAGTTGCCATTTTAATTCGCACTTGTTCAAATGTTCTTCAGTGAAATATCCCCTATTGTCTTTTATAATTTGCTTCATTACTGTAAATTTGGACCTGTGTTGTGGGCAAACTGTTGCATGTCTAGCTAGAGCATTGGTGTTCTTACCCTTTTTAATATCACAGCAAGAGGTTCTCCGGTTTGATTCTCTGCTGGGTTGCCTTCTGTGTTGGAGTATGCATGTTCACCCTGCGTTTGTGTGGGTTTTCTCCGGGTGCTCAGGTTTCCTCCCACAATTCAAAGACACGTCTGGAGCATTTCTCCCCACGCCTCCTCTGGAAATTGGCTTCTTTCCAAGTCAGACTTTCCCGGTAAGCAAATGTTAAATATCGCCTAAATGTACACGTGTCCTTTCTCTAAACTTTCTAATGGTTTTCCCAACAAGGGCAAAAGGCTGCTGCATTCCTTGGATGTCTGTGCACAGTTCAGATTTTCATGGATATAACAAAATTGTACAGAGAATCAGACGGACCTTTTTGACTTTTGCAAAAGGGAAAGTAGTGAAACCTATAAACAGCCATACCGGATTGCAAGCTGTATTTTGTGTTTTCATCAGTATTGTGGGAAGCATTTCAGTAGTATGACTGCTAGCAAAACAGCATTTGTCTGGAGGGTTCTACCCAGAACATGCTAGAGACAGCTGCTTTGACCTTTTTCCACACATTTGCCAAATGCTGCAACCCTAGGGCAGTGGCCAGACCAGTTTTTTGCATGAGCCATCCACCATAGACTAATCTCTCCTAAACAATCTGTTGGCCAGCCTGTCAATTCCTTTTAGCTCTAAGAATTTTCCCGAGAGTCATTACTGCAGTAGTGAACTACGAATAACATTAATGCAGTTTTTTTAGCTACCTATCAAAAGTTTAAATGTTAGAGATTTTGTTGCAGTGTTTGTTCCCTCCCTGCTGCCCTCATCTTTGGACTTAAGGTTGAGGTGGGTTCCATTCCTTTCTCTGACAAATCCAGCCATATAAGTCTCTGTTCTAGTCGAATGGACATTGACATTCTAAATATCAACATACTATCAAAACATTGATAAAATTGTGTGAATGCTTTGTGGATTACCCCAGAGTGGACTCATCATGGAGTCCTTGTGCACGTTGACCAAATGGTGTCACCCAGCTTGTTGAAATTGTGCCTGTTCAGCAGAAATTAATACAGCTATACATATTCCCTGCCAAAGTATGGGGTCAGACCTGAGCAGGTCGTGTACCCAGGTATTCAGGAGTGTGTGTGTGATCAGATTGGGGAAAGAAAGATGTGAAGATAGTGCCATCCAACTAACCTTGATAAATCTGGTGTCCTGACATCCCAAAGGATGCCTGATGGCCCTTGGGGGAAGATGAGATCTCTGTTGTTCAGGCCAGCCTAAGGCTTCTATGCAAGGCAGGAAATCCAAAAAAAATACTGCAATAGTGAATCTACATCAGTGTTTATGGCAAGTACCTAATCCATGTATAATTTTACAGCAGTCTGAAATTTCTTGCTTAAGGGGGGGCGGGGTCACAGTAACAAATTTGTCACTACTAGGGTCATCTGCATACGTTGCAGCATCTTTCATAGTTATGCTTACCTTTTCAATTTCTGAGGCAAGAGTTTCTGATGATGGAGCCACTGGTAAAATGGATAGTAATGGGCAACCCTACCTCTCGCCACCATTCTTCATTCTTTCTTGGTATATGCTCATATTTTAGGAGTAAAGTTGAAGTATGATGCATATCCCTAATGTTCTTCAAGTTGTTGGGACATGCATACAATTGTAGCACCTTGAATGCTGTCTGCTGATTACCCCTCATTCTTTTTAGCATCATAAAGTTTCATTCATTTTCAGTGCATATTCTTCACATAACTCAAGTTTGCAGTAACTTACTTGCATGCGTCGAAGCAAAAATGGCGAAAGCCATGTTAGTTAATGTTGATGTAAAAAGTATCAAGATGTGCAACTCTTCTGTTACTTTTTTTTAGTTATGAAATGGTTCAAGAATGTTATAAATGCTTTTTCATTTTCCTTTGTTTCATTAGTAATGTTTTTACCAGTTTTACAGGGCCAGGAGATGCTTATAATATAGATCACTGCTATAGTAGCCTTAGCTATATATAGTTTATATCATGCCAAGGATATAGCAGCCAGCTAACTTCCAGATGCCCAAACTGTCAGTCAGCTCAAACTGGGCTGACTAAAAGACAAGTTTGGGCACCAAGTCCTTCTAAGGTTTACTGCCGCAGAAGGGTACACTCCTGGAAGGCTTTCAAGGATCAACCATTGGCTTGGTGCTGCTACTTTGCTTGGGGATGTTCCCTTTTGGAAAACCTTCCATTTTCTAAATATTGTGTTTTTATCACTTTCCTCTTCAGGAACGTTATTTTAAAGCTAGGGTTTTTATGTTTTACCAGACTCTCATGAGACTATTGTCTTTTAAAAATGGGAGCGCTGTTTTTCCCACTCAGTTTAAAAGTTGAGTAAAGTATCTGAAAAATTTTTTTTGAGTAATTGTTTTTATTTTCCTTTTGGAAACATGCAAAGTGTTTTTAAGTGCTTTTCTGTGTAAAAAGTGACTTTTAAAGACTTGTAGTTTTTATCAGTATTTGTTGCTAGTCTTCCCTGGGAAAGAGGCACTATTTTCGGCTTGATCATGGAACCGACTACTAGTCCCATGTTTATCCTTCTGGCCACAAAAAGAAAAAGTTTAGCAGATAGCCTTTGCCACCACCGCAACCTAGCAATTTGCTTCAGCCACAGGGAGTGACTCTTCTATGACCACTTGTACCACAGATCATTTATCTTTTACCCCAGATCCCTGTGGTGTAGCGCCTGCTGCCACTATGGACTGGAGATTAGCCCAGTCCCTCTGTGGCTGTTGGGGTCTGCTCTCTGGACAAGGGAGAGCCAAAAGGGAAGGTCTCTTTGTGTCAAAATGCTGTACCCATCCCTGGGGAAGCTGCTGATGACATTAGTAACATGGATGGCCCCATTTTTCATGTCAAAAAAGAAACCGAAAACTAACTAATGCAAGTTATTTATCCTTGTAAAGTAGTTTCTGGTGAAAGAGAGAGGGATACCTCTTTTCCTGAAGATATTCAAGATTCTGAACAGGAAGGTGAAGGGACAGATGCAGGGTTTTCTCCAAAGATTTTTGATTCAGACTCTCGAGAGCTCAGTTACTAATTTTCCCTGTTGGAGTTTCTCTTTCTCAGAGACCATTTCTAAGTTGTGCCAGTGTTTTCAGTGAGAAAACAGAGGTTTCTCCATCCCTCAGAAAATGCTGTGAATTGTCGCAGAAGGAATTTCCAGAACCTACACCCATTCCTGCTGTTCTGTCTGCTTTAGAGGATGTGTGCATTACTACCACCAATTTTTATGTTGGCATTGCCAGTAAAAAGGCTGGTAGAATGTGTAAAGTTCCTCAGTCATAAGTTTTTATACACTGTTTCCAAACCTGACCCAGCAGCTGTAGCTTTAGTTGATCCCAGTTTTGCTAAACACTCAATTCCAGTCTTACTGCGGATAGAAAGTGTATACTTCTGCAACTTTTGATTTTCAGAATTTTGAGTTGGCAGGCTGATATGTTGGTTTGTTCTGACTAATAATGAAAGTATGTGGACTGTTTTTATATGCAAGTTTTTGTGAGGAAAAATCTGCTTTAAATTAGTTTATTCTAATGCAAGGTCACTACTTTGCAGTGTGTTTGTGTGAGATTATTTTGATGCTTCTTTCAGGGCTATGGCCACCAATACTGTTTTGATGAGGTTTGCATAGCTGCATTCTCAGAACTTCCCCGGTGTTAAAAATTAGATCTTAAGGTATGTTTTCTGGCCCCTGTGCTGCAGAGGTGATCGAGAAATGTGATGAAAAGGTAAGCTGATCCAGGAAAATCTCAAGATGTTCTTTGTTTCACTGTTGCAGTCTTCACATTTGGGTTATCCTTGCCAGGGTAGCCCTCAGCTGGCCCGAATACCATAGACTTAGTATTTCTGCGTCGGTTGCTGTCGCTTGAAGGCTGACGTCAGGTCGTCGGTAGTATAAAGTAAGGCACCCAACGCCATTACATAGTCTTTCTTGCCGTGGAGCCAGAGCAGAAGCAGCTCACACGAGTGCCGGTAGGCTGCTGCCCGAGTTTTCGTCTACCGAGTTGAAGTCTTCTAAAGCTACGTACCCTGTTGGGGATCCTTTTTTCTTGCACTAACCAATGTCAGAAAAAGTTAATTGTCTTGCCTGTGGAAAACAAATACCACACCGAAACATCCACTCTTACTGCGTCACTTGCTTAGGCCCAGACCACGACATCCCCCGTTGCCGCTTCTGTGCTTTGTTCAATGCCAGAACTATCCATCGTCGAGCCCTTATTGTAGCCAAATATTTTCACTTAGTCCTTGAATTCTGATATGGCTTCGGTAAGCCATCCGACAGCAGATCTTCCGAAAAGACATAGACCGCACAGGTCCCAAACCTACCGACTACGCTTTCGTTAAGCTAGTTGTCAGTTCTCCGGTCCTCAGCAATTTTGCAGCCCCTGATGCCCGCTACAGTTGATTCGCAGGCCACTACCAAGCCCCTTGCAGAATCCGATATGCTGCAAAACTCTTCGACAAAGGATCCTGCGGCCGTCTCTACCTTAGATGGGTCCAGAGCACTGGCTTCTGAGGAAGTACTTCACACTACCGAATCTCAACACAAACCGACGTAGTCTTTCGCAACTACCATTCTTTCAAAAACAAATTTCTTAGCCTCAGGGTACGAACCACATCCAAGAACCCGACCCACTCACAGGTGCCTGCTACCTTGCCTCAGTCTCAATTGCTTAAAATGGCGGACGACCTTATCATGCCGATCAGGGGAAGCCAGGCTTTCCCCTACAAAAGGAAAAGAGATCTGTCCCCTGTAGTTTTGTCTGAATAAGAGTCCAATGACTCTGCATCTGAGTATGAAGACATGCAACCCCTCTCCACTTATAAGGGTTCTGATGCAGAGGATTCCATTCCTTCATCCTCTCCCCCAGAAGATCTTTTCTTTGGGGAAACACTGCATACTTTAAGGGAAGGAAGCATTTCCAGTGGGAGAGTCAGGACTACCCTCAGTTTAAAAAGAGAGACTGGGAATTCTTAGATCTTCCACAACACAGACCCTTGGCCATCCCCCAAGTCCTGGATGTTGTGGAGGATGTTTTCCTTGAATCCTTCTTGACGCCCTACCCCCTGCTCCCAGAAAACCTGACTGGTACTATAGAGTCCCTGACTCTCTCAAATATCTTTTCAGAAATCCAACAGCTGACCCTGAGGTCATTTCTCAAGGGCCAAAAGGGATTAAAGCAACCTCTGCTAAGAATCCCAACCCCTCAGACAGGGATTCCCGAGCATTGGACAGATGGGGTAAAAAAGTATACACCTCAGCTACTCTTGCTATCAGGGCACTAAATTGCCAGTTCCATATGCTGAAATTTCAGCAACATACCTTGGAACTCTTTTTATGCAGAAAATGTTTTCCCTTCCTGCTTGGACAGAATCTAAAGATTTACAAGAGTTGATGCATTCTGCAAGTCAAGTAACTAAACACACCTTGCACTGTGGTTTTGATGCCCTAGAAGCTTCTTGCAGGGCAGCAGTCACTGGTTCTGTCATTAGAAGGCATGCATGGCTTAAAGAACAACCCCTGCTAGAGCATGTCAAATCTAAATTGTTGGATGCCCTCTTGCACAAAGATCACTTATTTGCCACTAAGGCAGAAGAGGTCTTAAAAAAGATGGAAGAAAAAGCAAAATCTATGCAAACAGTTAAGGATCTCTTGCAGGTCCAGCCACCTAGGTTCAGCAGACATTGTCCATCCAAACACTGGTCCTTTCCTGCTCCTAGTAAACCGGTCAAGCCTAGGCCTTGTGGAAACAGACCACCCCCCCCCCCCCCCCAGACAGCAGCCCCAGGGAATGCAGAGATCTAAGCATTGGACTACCTCCACTTCAAAACCAGGGAGTTCTAAGCCACCCCCTTATGGTAAGAACTCACAATGACTCACCTCTGCCACCCCCTCCCTCTGCCCACCTTCACCTACCCCTAATAGGAAAACTTTCCTTTCACCCAAGCACCTGGGCCACCATTACCAAGGACCAGTGAGTTCTGAACATCGTGGCTCAGGGATACAAATTTTCCTTCCTCACCCTTCCATCCCCAAAAGGGTTCCCAGATCTACCACCGAATCAGTGGGCAGAGGCACAAGAGCAAATTCTGCACCAGGGAACATCATTGAATGGCTGGAAAGTTGATACCCTGTCCTTCCTCTGGGTCAGTCTATCAGTCTTTGGCTTCCCTCCCCTACCTTTCATCCCCAGGGTACTGCTCAAAATAAGGGAGGAAAAACCAAGGACCATTCTTATAGCACCAGACTGGCCCCCGACAACACTGGTACCCCTTGCTGCGCGCAGCCTATCCCCGTGCCTCAATGGCATCATCCTCAGATCCCAAACCTCCTGACCCAGAGGGAGGGGGAACTCATGCATCCCCAGTTGCAGACACTCAATTTGGTAACTTATTTCCTTACATCGAACCAATCTGCCATCCTCAGTAAAACAGGCTCTGGATGTTATCCATGAGGCCAGACGTCCTAGTACCAGAAAGTCCCTTTGCAGATAATTGGAAAAGGTTCTGCACCTGGATCCAGGCTGAGAGCGCCAATACGCCACAGCCCTCGATCCCTCTCATCCTGGATTTTACTTAGCTGACCTACTACATAGTGGTCTCTTTCTCCTCTATAAAAATATATCCCTCTGCCATTTCTGCTCATTTTCCCACTGAGCAGCCCCTTTTCTCACACCCTTTGATCAAACAGTTCCTCAGAGGGGCTAACAGCTTGAGGCCCCCAAGAAGGGCAACAACACCAGCTTGGGACCTTAACTTTGTCTTGGAAAAGCTCACCCTGCCCCTTTTCGAACCAGCTTCTTCTGCAGAGCTAAAATTTCTCTCCTGGAAGACCGCTTTCCTTCTGGCCATCACTTCAGCCAAAAGAGTCCCTGAGCTGCAGGCACTCATGGCTGTGGGAACCCTTCATTATCTTCCATGCTGACAGGGTATCCCTCAGAACTAACCCATCCTTCATGCCGAATAAGGTGTCCAGTGTGGCTCTCAGCTAATCCATTCATTTGTCCACCTTTTTCCCTAATCCCCAGAACAAGGGGAAAGGATTCTTCACACTTTAGATGTGCACAGACAGCTCAGATTCTGTCTGGACAGGACTAAGTCCTGCAGAAAGTCTGATCAATTGCTGGTTAGCTTTGCTACAGGGGTAGAAGGCAAAGCCATCTCCAAGCAAACAATTTCCAAATGGATAGCTCACTGCATCCATTTCTGCTACAAACACAATGGAAAGCCTCCCCCCAAGGGGGGTCAGGACACACTCCACCAGAGCAACCTCCACCTCTGCAGCTTTCCTCAGAGGAGTATCCACTAGGGACATCCTGGATGCTGCCACCTGGACATTTGTTCACACTTTTACCAAGCATTACCACCTGCCTTTCTTTCTCCAAATTCAGGGCAGGGTTTGCATTTGCAGTCTTGCAGGGCATCCTAGCCAGCCCCTAAGTTCCTTGACTGCCTCCGCCCTCTTCCTCAGCTTTGGGAATCTACCCAAATGTGATGACTGCAGCAGTGAAACAAAGAATAAAGTACAGTTGTGTACAGTTACCATAAATGTAAATGTTAGTGTATTCACTGTCACAGTCATGGTTTCCCTCCCTCCATCCCCCTTTATTCTCTTTGTCCTTTTATTACCTTCCTGCCTTGTTCTCCTTTCCTTACAAGGGGCATATTGGTATTTATTTTTCACTGGTGAGGTTCTTCCACCAGAACCTGGCCTCCTACTTTGGGGGCTCCTGACAGGTTAGGGTAAGAAAAACTGATGTAATGACGTCGGCTGCCTTACTTTGTACTACCGACGACCTGACGTCAGTCTTCAAGCGACAGCAGCAGACACAGAAATACTAAGTCACTGATACTCGGGCCGGCGAGGGCTACCCTGGCAGGGATAACACAAATGGGAAACTGCAACAGTGAATACACTCGTAAGATCTACATTTATGGTAAGTGTACATAACCGTACTATTTTCTGGCCCTCCTAGACTCTGCATCCAATTTTGGCAAAAAGCAAAATGCAGTCTCAACAAAATGCAGGTAAACAGACGTTTAAGAAGAAGTGTCAAGGGGTTCCAAAAATAAATCTCAAACCTCCCGAAACTAAGGACAGTCCATCAGTTCTGAATGACTATTCAGTAGATTTTGTGATCATCTTCCACTCTGAATCTTTTTTTCTTCATCAGTCTGATTTTCTGTTTTTCTCCAACAGTAGATCGTTTTAAACAAATGGGTTCTGAATGTCATTCATCAAGATTAAAGAAGCAGTAGAAGGAAATACCTCAGTATTTTGCGTCTCGTGGCTTCTAGGAGTCTTATGATACTCCTGACAAGGCTTCACATGAGAAAGATACAGTGGTATCTGGAGTCTCTTTGGTCTCAGCACCCTTTGTCTCTATAAATCCCAGTGCTGGGGGTTGTCAGAAGAGAAATCATTTGATAGAGACAGCAAGTATCTGTAAATCTGGGTCACCACAAATGCGTCAGACTTTGCTTGGAAAGCAGTTTCAGGGGTGATAAAAGTGCAGTGTGTATGGGACACCAAGGACAAACACAAGCACATAAATATCGGAGGAGGGGTTGCCCTGATTAAGGCAGTCGACTCTGAATCATCTTTGGTCCCAGGATCCTCTTCAGGTTGTTAGACAAGCACAGTCCTGTTGTACATTAGCAAACAAGAGGAACCAGGTTGTACCCCTTTACAGACTAGCCTTGTTAGCTTGCGGTATAACATCACACAGTAGTCTGTCTACAGGCATCCAACATTCTGTCAAGTAATTGTGTGGCAAACAAGCTGAGCAGGACCAGGGCAGACCTTCTTGAATGGAAACTAGATCATGGGGTCTTCTAAGATTTGATTCATCTGTGGGGAGTTCAAGTAGATTTCTTTGCCTCCTCTTTGAACAATCGATTGGCATGGTTTTGATCCAGGACTCCATGCAAAATGGCCTGGAAAACCGATGCCTTTTCTTTTCCTTGGACAGGAATGTTCCTGTATCCTTAAATGGTGTCGGTGTTTATTTAAAGCCAAACTATCCATCTCCCCGATTTCTTTCAAAAACATAAAATGAGGGAGATGGTATGCTCCATACCTTGAAAGTCCACAGACAACTCGGATACTATCTTGACATGACTAAATCTTTCACATCTTCTGTTTAGTTGATGTCCAGAATGAAGTCACTGTTGCAGATGTTCTTCATTCCACATTGCTGCAGTCCTAACTATTGGGTAGTCCGCTGTCCAGTCGGCCCGAATACCAAAGTATATGGCTGACGTCGGTCAGGGCGCATTAGACTGACGTCAGTACGTCAGGGTACTAATGCGCATGACCGACGTCATATCCTCAGTCTTTTTTGCCGCATGGTCCGATGCAGAAGCAATTTTGCGAGTGCAGGTTGGCGTTCTGAAAGTTTCTGAAGTCAGAGTTTCAGACCGAATCAAAGTTGGCTAAGCACCCCGTTGGGGAATATTTTGGTTTTTCTTGCCTCAGTATTTAACCGGATGTCAGAAAAAGTGAATAACTGTATTTCTTGTGGGAAACAGATACCTCATAGGGATTACCATACTTTGTGTATACCTTGTTTAGGGCCTGAGCACGACGTTGTTGGATGCCGCTCTTGTGCTAGATTTAACAAACGCACTATTAAGAGAAGGTTAGACTGTGCCAGGTTAGTGTTTGGGAAGCGTTGTAATTATAAAATGCCGCCGGATGCTCCGACCGGCTTCGCTAAAAACGCAAAGATAAAGCAGCAAAGCCTAGAGGGAGGAACCGACAGTCCCAGACGTCGGTTCTTTAGAAGGCTCAGTGGAGCCGGAGGTTTTGCCAGGTGTTTCTTTGGAGTCTCAGGGAGAGACTTTACTGTTACAGGATGTATCCTCTCAGGAAGTAGGCCAGGCTGAGGGGCTTCTCAGGTGGCTGTTCTTCCCTCTCTTCCTAAGGTGGTTAGAGCCTCCCCTTCTGTTTCCAAGGCTTCTTTGAGGGGCAGGCCAAGTTTAGCTTCAGTGGGGGTTTCTCCTAGTGCTTCAGGGTCTTTGCCTAAGAAACATATGCTTAAAATGGCAGAGGATTTGATTACTATGATAAGGGGTTCTATGCCCCCTCCTGATAAGAGGCCTAGGGTGGAACCTGAGTTTGAGAGTTTTGAGCAATGCTCGGAGGCTTCGGAGTCTTCGGCTGAAGACTTGCAGGAGTACCCTCCTTATTCTGATTCTGATGTGGATGATTCTACTCCTTCTGCTTCTCCTCCTGAGGATTTTTCATTTTCAGAGACTCTGCATTCCATGAGGGAGCATTTTAAATGGGAAGGTCAAGATTTCTCTGATTCCAGGAAAAGGCTTAGGGAATTCTTGTTTTACCCCAGCATAGGCCTTTAGCTATACCTCCTGTTTTGAATGTGGTGGAAGATGTGTTTGCAGAGGCTTCCCTGAATCCTGATTCTTTGCCTCCTGCCCCAGTTAAACCGG
The DNA here is from genome assembly GCF_019279795.1 of Protopterus annectens. NCBI lineage: Eukaryota > Metazoa > Chordata > Ceratodontiformes > Protopteridae > Protopterus > Protopterus annectens. Next base: position 450,906,213 of record NC_056750.1, read on the forward strand.
ATAGGTATTATAGGGTGCCTGAAGCTCATAAGTATCTTTTAAGAGTCCTAGGGCAGACCCGAAACTGTCTCTCAGGGGCCTAAAGGTGTGAAGGCCTCAGTTGTTAAAAATCCTGTCCCTCCTGATAAAGAGGCAAGGGCTTTGGATAGATGGGGAAAGAAAGTGTATACTTCTTCCACTTTAGCCATGAGGGCGTTGAATTGTCAGTTTCACATGTTAAAATATCAGAATTATCTTCTTTCACAGTTGAAATCTAAGGTGGATGCTCTGGCCGAAGGTATTGAGTGTAAAGAGTTGCAGGATTTAGTTCATGTGTCTGAACAGGTGGGTAAACATTCCTTGCAGTGTGGTTTTGATGCTGTGCAGGCCTCCTCCAGGGTGGCTGCCACTGGTTCTGTTCTTCGTAGGCACGCCTGGTTGAGAGATCAGAATTTAGCTGAGCATGTTAAGACAAGGATTTTGGATGCTCCTTTACAGTCTGTTGTTTGGTTCGCCTGTGGAAGCAGTTTTGAAGAAAATGGAGGACAAGGCTAAGTCTATGCAAACTGTTAAAGATTTTTTGCAGGTGCAGCCTCCGAAGTTTAGTAGAAATTGGCCTACTAAGGGATGGACTTATCCTGCTTATGATTCCCAGTCTAGGGGTAGGTCTAGACGTGGTAGGGGCAGAGCTCAGGGTTCTTTTAGGCCTAGGACAGGGAGTTCCCCTGCTCAGACTTCTGGTGAGGGCAGGGGTCAGTCCTTTCGTAAACAGACCCAATGACCTGCCTTTTCAGCTGCCAGTTCATTCTCGCCTGGCAGCACCGTTGGGAGGAAGGCTGTCTCTTTTCAAAGAAAATTGGGATTTAATTACCCAAGACAGATGGGTTCTGGATATTATTCACAATGGTTACAGGTTTTATTTCCATACCTTGCCTCTTTCAAAGGCATGCCAGACATTCCTCCTCTACAACGACAAGAGGCTCACAAGCAGATTTCTCTGTTACTCCAAATAGGGGCCATTCAGCCAGTTCCTGTGCCAGAAAGGGGCCTAGGATTTTATTCTCGCCTGTTCCTAGTACCAAAGAAGGGGAACACGTGGAGACCAATTTTGGATTTATCTATCCTCAACACTTATCTGGACATTCCCAAGTTCAAAATGTTGACGTTACAACAGCTTTTACCTCTGCTGGGCAAAGATCACTGGATGGTAACTTTAGATCTCAAGGAAGCTTACCTTCATGTGCCTATAAGACTAAGTTGCAGAAAGTATCTGCGTTTTCGAGCTGGAAATTCTCATTATCAGTTCTCTGCATTGCCCTTTGGCTTATCTACTGCCCAGAGTATTCACAAAGGTTCTGGCTCCAGTGATAGCTTACTTCAGGCTAAAAGGAATTCAAATCTATCCTTACTTGGACGACTGCCTGATTCTGGCTCAAGAAAAGGAAGACCTTCTACAGCATTTGGAATATGTCATAGCAGTGCTAAGATGCCTAGGGTATTCTGTGAACGAAATAAAGTCCAGTCTAGTACCCTCTCAAGACATGTGCTTTCTGGGTGTGAGACTGAATACAGCAGCCCAGATGGCCTTTTAACCCCGGACAAACAAAAGAATCTTTCCAGTTACTTCCATCAACTATCTCTTCAGTCCGGGCTGACTGCAAGGACAGTCCTTCAAGCCTTAGGGTTCATGGCATCTTGTATTCTGGTGCTTCCCAATGCCAAACTGCATATGAGGAAGCTACAGTGGTATCTCAAAAATGTATGGACACAGCACTGCCAGGATTTGGACACTGTCATTCAAATAATACCTTGCATTCAAAAGGAATTTTGGTGGTGGGCTCAGGAATGTCACCTAAACAAGGGACTGTCTGTGACCCGGCCAGAGGCGAGTCAGATTCTAACGACAGATGCCTCAGACATTGCTTGGGGAGCTCATCTAAATGGAAAGTGGATACAAGACAAGTGGCCTGCCAGACTACAGCATCTACATATCAACATGAAGGAGATGTTAGCAGTCCAGTTTGCATTAATGGCTTTCAAGGAATTACTTCTTCCAGGGCAGGTGTTGATTCTAACAGACAACACAACTGTCATGTGGTACATCAACAAACAAGGGGGAACACATTCTTACCCATTGTGCAGGCAAGCAATGATTTTATGGGAGACTGCGCTCAGCTTGCAATTAACTCTTCAGGCAAGGTTTCTGCCGGGAGCACAGAACTCCTTAGCAGATGTGTTAAGCAGACAAATCATGGATCCCCACGAGTGGAAACTGGATCTTCATGTATTTCAAAATTGACAGTGTCATGGGGAACTCCAGACATAGATCTGTTCGCTTCTCCACTAAACCACCAGCTGCCAAAGTTTTGCACAAAGAGGTTTCATCACACAGCTTGGAGAGTGGATGCTCTTTCTTTCAGTTGGAAAAATCTTCATGTGTATGCGTTTCCACCTCTGCCTCTTCTTCCAAAGGTGCTTCTAAAAGTCAGACAAGACAAGCCAAGGATGATTTTAATAGCTCCAGATTGGCCTCGGCAGCACTGGTACCCATTACTGAGGAGTCTGGTAAGGAAGCCTCCATGGCCTTTACCCTTGATTCCACACCTGTTGTCTCAGAGACGGTCACCTGCTCAATGTCAAGCTTCACTCTCTTCATCTAACAGCCTGGCATATTCTGTTTTGAAAGACAGTAGGTCTCAACTTCCTCAACAAGTTTTAAATGTGATTATGGAAGCCAGGAGACCTAGTACAAGGAAAGTGTACGCAGAAAAATGGAAGAGATTTTTATTTTGGAGTGCAGCAAACAATTTGGAGATTTCTGAGCCAAATTTGAGTGTGGCTCTTCAATATCTTACTGAGTTACTGGACAAAGGTTTGTCTTTCTCTTCCATTAAGATTCATGCTGCAGCAATTTCAGCTCACTATGATTGTGACCCACCATTGTTTTCGCATCCTTTGTTCAAGCAATTTCTTAGAGGGGCAAAGAATATAAGACCCCACGTAGAGCTCCTACTCCTGCTTGGGATCTCAATTTTGTGTTGGAGAAACTTACTCTACAACCTTTTGAGCCTGCGGCTACTGCTGAATTGAAATACTTGTCATGGAAGACTGCTTTTTGTTGGCCATTACTTCTGCAAGAAGGGTTTCTGAGTTGCAGGCCCTTATGGCAGTGGAGCCTTTTGATTTTTCATAAGGATAGGGTATCTTTACGTACTAATCCTTCCTTTATGCCTAAGGTGGTTTCTAGTGTGGCTTTAAACCAAACTATTCATTTGCCTACCTTTTATGCAGATCCCCAAAATAAAGGGGAAAAGATTTTGCACACTTTAGATGTACACAGGCAATTGCGTTATTATTTGAGCAGGACTAAGGATTTTAGGCAGTCTCAGCAGTTGTTTATTTCTTTTGCTTTGAGTTCAAAGGGCAAGCCTGTGTCAAAACAAACTATTTCTAGGTGGATTGGGTTTTGCATTGCATTTTGTTATTCCCATCATGGCAAGGAGATTCCAGCTGGAATTAGGCCTCATTCCACTAGGGCTACTGCCACTTCAACAGCATTTCTAAGGGGTGGCAACAAAGGATATTTTGGAGGCAGCTACTTGGAGTTCAGTGCATACTTTCTCTAAGCATTATCACCTTCCTCTCTACTCTAAGTCTAGGGCTGGTTTTGCCACAGCTATTTTGCAAGGCATGTTGTCAGTTCCTGCTTCCTTATGATTTGCCAGCCTCCCTTACCTCTGCTTTGGGATTCTACCCAATAGTTAGGACTGCAGCAATGTGGAATGAAGAACATAGTACAGTTTTGTACCTACCATAAATGTAGATGTTCGAGGATCCACATTGCTGCAGTCCAATTTACCCTCCCTCCTTCCCCTCTGTGTTTAGGGGTGGTTGTGTAGGTGAAGTTATATTCTGCTGATTGTGTATATATTGTATATATATATTTTGGTGCAGGTATGTTGGGAATTTTGGCTTTTGGCCTTATCTTTTCAGGGTCTTCTGACATCTGGGGCAAGAAAAGACTGAGGATATGACGTCGGTCATGCGCATTAGTACCCTGACGTACTGACGTCAGTCTAATGCGCCCTGACCGACGTCAGCCATATACTTTGGTATTCGGGCCGACTGGACAGCGGACTACCCAATAGTTAGGACTGCAGCAATGTGGATCCTCGAACATCTACATTTATGGTAGGTACAAAACTGTACTTTTTCCTGCTGTATTTGTTGCCACCTCTGACTTCTGGCCGGGGTACCCAAGTTATACCTTCCCTAGGTTGCATGTCCACATGACCTCATCTCATATGCATTGGGGTATATAGACGGATGGATGATTGTAGAGCCCCAGAATATGTAGTTATCAGCCCAAATGCAGGTTGTGCATCCATCGGACTGTTCGCTCTTTGATAATTTGGTACTTTTGCTTCAATTGTTTATCCAGGTAATTGCCCCATTGGGGAACCTTCCTTTTAATCTTGTGATATTTTATTGAAAGTTGTAAATGTCAGCTAGGAGGGGTAGGTGGTAGTGCAGTAGGCAGATTCTGTACTAGGACTTGCACACCAAGTGTCTCTTTTTTTGCCTATGTTCAGAACACGATCACAAGTCTTGCTGTCAGACTGTCCGTCTTTTTCCCCAAACCCTTAGATCTTGGCTTTCCACTGTCAAGACCTTTTTCTAGACCCAGAGTCTTGAACAATTGGACAAGTTTGAGATGGCTGACTCCGCATTCTTTGACATCCCTCTGACGCCAAAGAAAAAGCTAGAGGCCTCAAACTGATCTGCAGTCCAACATTTCTGCCTCCAGCATACATGCTGAGGTTGTAGAACCCACAGTACGTCTGGTCACTTCTCAGGTGCTCACTGCCTAGACCCCATCAGAGGCTGCTATGACTCCTGAGGCCTTGTAGACTGCTGATACATCAGAGGAAACTATGGTTACTCATTTTAGGACCCTACTGTAGTCCTCAAATTTTAGTTGGGGAAGAGATCCCAGGCTTGCTAATCAGTCAGACAGGGTTCCGGACTTCGAGCTTAACCCTCCCCTAAAAAAAAAAAAAAAAAGACAGACTATGGATGTATCCTCTCCCACAGTAGCTAGGGGAAAGGAGTGAGCACTTCTTACAGGGGTTGTTCAAAGCTATCCTGTCTTTGAAATGTCCTTCCTTTGAGTTTTCCCAACCACAGGCTACCAGGCAAAAACCTACCTTGGTCTCCTCCTCCTGATGAGGAACAAGACTATTAAACTGACCATTCTGTGGACTATTCCTCTCAATTGCATACTCCAGGGCAAATATTTTCTGTCAAGCAGGGTTCCCTCTAAGCATCCCGCCCTCCCAAATTGATGAAATTCCCTTTGGGGAGACTATACAGAACATAAAACACTTTTGAATGGCAATCCACATAGATCAGAGTTCAGAATAGGTATTACACCCTCTTGGAGAATGGTACTCCTGCCCTTGCTCCATCCCTCCTGTCCTTGAGGCTTCCAGGATGCCTTGCAGTCAACCTCTTCTGTGCCAGATTCTCAAAAACTGCTCCTAAAAGACCATGCAGGTTTTACAAAAGGTGTATGATGACCTTAAATATTTATAGAAGAACCCAGTGGCAGAGCCCTCTGCAGTGTCTCTCTTGTATAATTCCTCTAAGCTTCTGCCCTGTGCAAATGTCCTATCCACTGACAAAGATGATAGAGATATGAATATATGAGGAAAGGATTATACCTCTGCTAATAAACCCAAAAGGAAGGCACTGGTTAGGCAGGTTGGATATCAGTCAAGAGAAGTTTATTATAAACACAAGCACAGACAGCAAGGTTGAATCCACACAAACGCTTTAACCGTTTTCACCGCGTTTTGTCTTGCAGCTTCATCAGATGAGCGTACCAACAGTTAAAACCTTAGTTATATACACTATTTAAAAACCTAAAAGCCAATCAAATAAACTAAATGATTAAAGGAATCCTGAAATTACAGGGACCAGTGCATATCTAAAAAGTTGCATAAAATCACTGTTTTAAAAAGCACTGTTTAAAAAGTCTTAACATTCAAAGCATATACATTTAAACATGTTTTTGCACTATACTAAATACATGCATTTATAAAGATGCATAAAATATGTAAAATAAAAATGCATATATAAATGCAGTATGTTAAAAACCTATCTAATACCACCATCTACTGAGTAAGTTGTAAATTACAACTTGGCTGATCTCCGTTTTAACACAGGCTTCAAAGATGCATTTTCATTCAAACCAGGTATGCATTTGATTCTAAAATTGCCAATATAATTTCCTATATTCAAGACAGGTTTCGCAAGGACCACCCCTGGGATCTATAGGTAACGCGTCTATAGCATAAAAAGCAAAATTGGCATTGATACTGGTTTGATTGTTTGAACAAAGCATTATTATTTTTCTTCCTGATATCATACGTGTGTTCATAAACCCTCATTTTATATTTCCCCTCTGTTTTTCCTGTGTAAAACATGTCGCATTGATAGCATAAAGCTAAATAAATAAATGCCATTTGTACTACAATTCGCATACACCCTGGTTTTAATAAATGTGGTCCTACATTTTAAGTGTACCATTTCTCCTACCTTAATATAGGGACAATGGGCACAGTTGCCACACTTGTATGTGCCTCTCTTTCTAGAATCTGTACTTTTGTATCTAAATGCACCACCTTCCAAGATTTACTTTATGTTCTGACCCCTTTTATAAATACATTTAAAGGGGTTCTCAAATATATTATTCAAATCAGAAACACTGGCAAATGTTTTCCATCCATCCTGCATGATATCCTTAA